>NW_001889909.1:315741-393046 GCF_000143565.1 Laccaria bicolor S238N-H82
CCCCAAACAACTTATCATCGGGCATAGCTTGTTGGAATCATGCTTTCCAAGCTTTTAAAGGTGGTTCTACATGGGTTGAAACTCATTATTAAATTTTGCGGACCTCAAACAAAGTGCGAAATGGTACATTTTACAGTAAAACCATCAAGACTTATCTTTCTCCTGAACAACTTATTGTTGGGCCTAGCTCATTCGAATTCTGCCTTCTCCAGCTTGACAGAGATGGTTTTTATGTGAGTTAAAAGTCATTGTTACATCATGCGGATTGTATCTCAAAAAGTAATCACTACTCCGCCGGAGCAACTTTATAAAAGTTTTACTGCCCAAGCGGAGCTATTTTGAAACAAATTGCACTTCTCCACCAGAGGCATTTGAAAAAGTTACATTGCAGTGGAGCCATTGTTTAAAATATTGCATTGCTCCAGTGGAGCTGTTTTTAAGAAAATACATTACTCCGGCAGAGCCATTGAAAAAAAAAAATACCCTGCTCTGCTGGAGCTATCATTAGTAATTGCACTGCTCCGGCGGAGCCATTTTGAAAAAAATACACTGCTCCGGCGGAGCTATCTTTAGAAGAAATTGCACTGCTCCAGCGGAGCCATTCAAAAAAATATATATTGCTCTGGTGGAGCCATTGAAAAAAAAATACACTGCTCTGCCAGAGCTATCTTTAGAAGAAATTGCACTGCTCCGGCAGAGCCATGAAAAGAAAATGCTTTACTCTGGTGGCACCATTGTTATAAGAAATTGCACTGCTCCGGCGGAGCCTACTCAAACAGAACTACGTAAAAAAAAAAAAAATTGCTGCAGTGGAGCCATTTTTAAAAGAAATACATAACTCCGGCAGAGCTATTGAAAAAAAAAATACATTGCTCCAGCAGAGCCATTTAGAAGATATTTTGCTCCAGTACAAACATTCTTTGAATTCAAGTTCCCTCTCATATACATTGCCCCAATAGAACCAATTTAACAAAAGTTGCATTTCTCCACCAGAGTCTCTTTGAGATACATGTATGTAGGTCCACAGATAATTTACCTCATCACCCTTCATTAGTAAAATTCTTTTATGTTAGCAGTAGACACTCTCCTCATTGATTGAGTTATTAAGATATACTTTGGTCATTATTTTCCTTAGTTCTCTTTGATATACATTGCTCTGCTGGAGTTGTTTCTTAAAAAATTGTGTTGGGCCACCAGGCTCTTTTTTTTTAAAAATTGCATTGCTCTGCCGAAGTTGTTTTTAAAAAATTGCATTGCTCCGCCGGGGTCTTCTGTCAAAAAAATTGCATTGCTCCGCCGGGGTCTTCTCTAAAAAAATTGCATTGCTCTGCCGGGGTCTTCTCTAAAAAAATTGCATTGCTCCGCCGGGGTCTTCTCTGAAAGAATTGCATTACTCTGCCGGAGTCTTTGTAAAAAAAAAATTGCACTGCTCTAATGGAGCTTCATAGTATATATATATATTGCTCTAGACCAACACAGCTATTAGAAAAAGGTGTCCCCCATGCAAAAGTAATGTGTTTTTATTGGAAGGTCCTCTGCTGGTGTATCATATTCAGCTGTATTTGTGGGACCCATAATATATACAATAGCTAATGGAGGCTGCTTGGGTTCCAAAAGAATTGTTAAAAGTACATGTAGGTCTGCAATGGGTCACATTCATGGTGTTTAACTGACTTCTGCAACCTTATTGTTATGTGGAAGCATTGTAGTACATTTACAAGGTGCCCCACAATTTGAGCTGGCAGACGATGATATGCATCCTCCCCATGACAGTCCTCATGGTGTTTGAGTGGCTTCTGTGGCCCTATTATTATGTAAAATATTTATAGTATATTTACAAGGTGCTCTGCATTTTGCCCAAGGTGGGCCGCAATTTGCACCGTCGGACAATGATGTGCATGCTCCGCAGGAGTCGCTGTCAGGGAGAAGTACGGCTGCCTCAAGCTGATGGGTGATTGTAACAATCACGGCTGTACCAATCACTAAGGGACAGTTTAGAAAACCGGCCGGTCCGGCTGGGCTCATGTTAAGGTAGGGGACATCCATCTCTCTCCAATGTCACGTGCTGTTACAATAACGCTCCTTTTATATTCACGGGGACTGGAAGATGGAAGATATGCAACTCCAGAGTAGAAATTCAAAATTGGCTCCCAGGAGATTGTTATAATTGTTGTTAGAAAGCTATATACAAAGTTATAGAAGCTAGGATTTTGATCTCATGGAATGGTATGCAAAATACAAAAATACTGTACTAATACGACCAAGTCCTCGGGCCCTATGGGGCATGACACATTTTCACCATCTCTTCGCCGCTTCAACAGCCGATGTGATGCGTGACGAAGAGTGTGATGGCTTCGGCGCTTCTGCAGTTGACCCGAACAGGGACCCATCGTCTTAAAATCAACTCTAAAAGCAACTCTAATTACTGATGCGTTGCCCACTGTGTAAACCGATGTTGAATGAAAAAAAGTTTATTCTCTCTCTTGTTCATCATGTTCCCGGAAAAAATCCCACCACATATGCGCGCCGAGTTCCTCCCATCTCCAATGCTCTCCGTGACACAATTCTTGAAATTTCCCCTACCGAGACAGCTTCCTGAGACCCATAACACCCATTCTGGCATCAACGCCCTGGAACCACAGCTCTTGTTTGGTTGCCATAGAAAGTAGATAATATATACACCGTGTCGTTTACATGCCTATGAGCGCCGCAGGCGCCAGAAAAATCAGCCATTTTAGAATAGGAAAAAATGACTTCGAAAACCGGGGTGATGCGTGACATCACCCTCACTTCACTTCCTTCGATGACCTCTGTGATGCGTGATGCGAAGTCATGGTCGTATTAGTACAGTATGCACAAAGTAGGTGCCACTCTCTTCTCTTTTTCAATCTTTCAGGTCCTCTATTCCTTTTAGAGCCTCTCTGAAGGTTCTTTGACCTTTTCTGGGTGAGCCTTTTGTGTTTCGCTGTATTTCCGGTGTGTCCAGGGAAATTCTGTTGATTTCGACACGACACGCCACTAATCTAAATGCCCAAATGTATTTTTGATACGATTTGGGTGCAACACATTTTTACACATTTTTTTCTTTTTGCGTCGGTTCACAACCTATTTTGGCACAAACTCCTGGTTTCCGATTTGTATCTAATTGTTGAAGGAATGTTTTAGATGCATTTTTGTATAACTGCCGCTCAAAATGGAAATGTCACGCCTTGCACGTGACGTTGGAAAGAGATGGATGTCCCCTACCTTACATGAGTGGTTGTCACATCCGGTTACTACATTAGGTATGGGACATGATGACTAACATATGTGAACGAAGAGTTACCTATACACCACCTTGAAGATGGACAACGTATTCTGCGAAAGACTCTTGATTTGTGTGCCGTCTATCCAGGAGACATTCAAATAGATGACGCGAAAATTTCACCCCCAAAGCCGTTTTCGCTGCGACTTGACTATTTTCGACTCTCAAACATCACGGTATGTCCACGTCACTCCCTTTGGCGCTTACTCTTGATCATGATAACAGATCGACGAAGCCACTGGTCACGTAACCGGATTGATTGACTTTGAAGGAACCACGATCGCGCCTTTGTGGGAATGCGCGCTTCTTCCACGGTGGTTACAGCGTTATGACGATTCAGAGGGGACCTATGAAGGAGGCGACGAGGTGACAAAACAAGCCTTACGTGCAGTGTTTATGGATAAGGTCGGGGAATGGAATGTGCTATATGAGCTCGGGAAGCCTTTCAGGCAGCTAAGCGATCGGTTGTGCTTCAGGGTTGGCGTCTGGGCTTCGGAAGACATGGAATCATGGTTTGAAGAGAGGCTTACCTGGGCAAAAGATCATCCAGGCATTGGGTATACCGAGCTGCCTTGATCTTTCTTTCTCACTTGCTGGTCCGATGACTTCGCGAGCGTTTGAGCTTCTGTCGTAGACCTCCTCATCTGACTACTGCAAATGAGGTCATCTTGTAAAGGCTGTACAACGTACGCATCCAAAAATACCCATCAATGCGAGATAATCATAAGAGCCATTTCGCTGACTAGACGACATTGGTGGTGTTCATCAGGGTCCAGTGGATTCAGGCCTGCCTGCGTAATTTACATAAAGGGCGCAGTACACTCTACATTTCCAGTCACTCCATACCCAACTTATAGCCGCTCATGCCTCCTTATCCGAGTCTGAGCAAACACCACTGTAAATGCGGGAAGTCGACCAAGCGAGTGGCCACCCTTGGCTACTGCCCCAAGTGCTCCACGACTTGCAGTGGTTCAGGGTCTGCGCGGACGAAGTCGGGTGTTGTAAAGAACATTACGCACAGCAAATGGGTTCACTATCAGTCTGAGGCATGCAGCGCCTGCGCAGCAGCAAGGAGTGCCAGTGCTATCGAGAACAACAAATGTAAGACCCCCATAAACATTACTTGAATGCTGATGCATGATGCCTTGGGTGTTGCTTACAAGTACACATACTACAGAAGTCGCGCTAACAAAGAATCATGCATTAATCATGGCCCACTCTGTATTTTTCCGTCCTTTCCCCTGCGGACAGCGACTTTGAAGTATCCGTGTTGTGCCAGCATTAGTATGCCTGTTATGTTGTGTAAGTGTGCGAAGACTGTAGCGTAGTAACGCGCAACAGCTTGCTCGGTAACACCATGACCGTTTAGAAATAGGGCATCATGATCGTCGTCGTCGTCGCAGTCAAGTAGGTGCTCGATGTTTGGCAGTGTGGGGTGGCATCAACATCGTGATGACGTGATCAGGACCGTAAATTCAAACACTCGCACCTAACTCGTACCCCAAGCAAACCCCAGAGTCGTTCTCTCTGGCTTCCCTCTGAAATTTGTCAAGACGTCTTCGATTTCCCTAAGCATTGTGTGGATACCATTTAAGGGCGCTCACATACCTGCCAATCGCTATCATTCACGGAAGTTGAGTCCAAGTTGAGTCACAACATATTTCGGACAGCTGAAATGGGTCCTCTTTTATTGGAATTTTCTCTGCCCACCTTGACAGACGGAAATATTGCTTTCATTTGAGTTCAAAAAAAGGTTGTCTTCTATCCTCCTCCTCCTCGGTCAGGTCGCACTGCACACCCGTGATTCTCCGTTGACTCGAAGTCCGTTGGCCCCGCGCCCGAAACCTCTTGGCACTTTACTACTTTCCTCAAAGTGGTTATCTAGGTTCTCCTGAAGTCACCTGTTGGCCCATGTTATGATGTTAGCAGCTATCGAGCTGCAATAGGATGCCTGCGGTTGACAGGATGACAACATGATGCATACATGTGCAAAGCCCGGAATTCAAGCTCAAGACTTGGTTTCAGTAAGCGCCCTGTTTCTCCCTCTCTAATGATATCCTTTCGCTGTCTTCCAGCCCTCCCCGACTGACACCAACCTCAGTGAGTACAGCTGACTGAAACGGTTGATAATCGATAACCTCTCCACCCTCAAAATGTCGACCCCTGACACATGTTGCCGCACGATGCACGTTTTGGGAGAGCGCTCACACAGCCCAGACAGTCATTGGGCAGAACTGAAGATCGTCTGAAGATCTGGAATGTTGTGTATCTAATCAATGGCCGCAGTCTCCTATATAAACGATCCCTGCGCTCACTTATCATTGTCCTCCCCTTCACTCCTTCAGTCCAACTCGTTCTCTCCACCTTCCCCAATCATGCGCTACCTCCTCACTTTGTTCACGATCCTCTTCAGTGCGTTGCTCACATCTGCGTCGGCATCTCTTAGTCCATCACCGTCCCCTGTTCCCTGTGTAAACAAATGCCCAACTAAGGATACCGCTAACCACGCTCTCGCTACTCATGTTGAATCCAGCAATCCCATCTACTGCCAATATGGAGAGGGTTACTGTTTATACGTCAAGGTTCGCCGTATACCCTACGAAATAATGTATATCATCACCCACAAGCAAATTCTGATCAGACCACGGGAGTGTTGAGCTCTGATCACGACTCTGGACACTGCCCTTCGAAAGCCGTCTGTACAACGGTCAGCCGTCGCGCTGCTCTTCCTCAATCTCCCCGTCAGAAGTTCGCTCGCCAAGCTGATACTGCGGAGTTGAAGGTAAGGGATCGACTTGGATCGGCTAAGCGCGGTAAGAGGTCGGTTTAGACGCCGTTGAGTGGATGGTGAGTAGTGTCATCTTGTCAGCTGGGACTCGTGGTGACGCATAAATACTGTAGATGTTGGCGCATGGTTTCATGTTTGGGAACGATTTACTTTCACGGCTCACTCACGCTTTACGGACTCCTACGCCCCGACTCCTCACACATACATCATCATCCAATCATTCAGCGGACATGTAATTTTGTTCTACTTTTGGACTCAAGACTGTATTAATATTGTTCGTATCGTACCCGTACGTAGAGAGGACTTGATTAGGCATTCATTGGGTAGCTGTCCTTATTCGGGCCAGAGTGAGTCTTCGGATTGGTCTTTGGTCTCCACTGCAAAAAGACAAAAGCCACTACGGCTGCGAACGAATATTCTGAAATCCAAACTGGTACTGACATCAATGCGCGCAACGACGGAAAAAGCATAACTAAATTTCCATTCAGAACAATCCGTCCCCATTCCACTGCGTCACTTACAGTACCCATAATTGCCCCTAGGCAACCCACAGCACTTCTTATAATCCCCCCGCTGGCGCTCTGGCACATCACATGAATCATTTTCCGCAAACCCAAGGAATAGTTCCGCCCATAAGACCAGCACCCATGACTTCCCTGCAGCACCTTCACGAAAACCCGACATTCTGTGTGTCGATTAATGATCAGCTCTCCAAGCACTCGCACCAGAGGGCGGAGGTTTGGTCAATAATTGCGGTGAGAGCCTTGAGGGCTTGTATTCTGAAGGCTTTTATGATGGTTTTAATCTGATTTCGAATGAGGGATCAATTAATCGCTGGTCAGGCGATAGATGCAGCTTAGACTGTGCGTCGATCCCGGGTTTCGCGTTGTACAGGCTTTTGATATCTGACGCACAATTATGATAAGTGCCTTTTATAGAATGGGGTGAATCGTTGCACTTACTTACCATCAGCCACCTGGAAAGGAATGGTTATATCAAACGCCCTACCGACATCATCAGGAAAAACCCCAACTCCTCATTTGCCCTAATAACTGAAAGATTAGGTGAAATAACTTCAAATTTCGATGGATTAGATGAGATTAATGCTCTTACCAAATTATCTCAAATTACCCCATATGAATACGGTTCCTAACTCTTACCTCGAATTACCTTGAAGTTACCAATGGCTGAGTAGAGATTATCTGCATCTGGTGTGAAGTTACATTGCGGTTATATGGTAATTAGTCCGATTAGAGTACCATTTTCTCAATCTTTTGGGTGCTAAGAATTCTTTCAAGATTGACACAATGAGCCAAACAGTAAAATTGAATTGATTGAAGAAAGGCTACGGTACAAAAATATCTACATGATGGTAATTGATAGCTACAGTGAGATAGAAGGGGATTGTGTTGGGTAGAAGGTATCTGTGTCGACGTTCGCGGGTTGGGGGAGGAGGAGGGGGGGGTGTTGTTGGGCCGTTGTCATTGTGGGTGGGGAGACTGTGTTCGGTGCGGTGTCCGGCTGTCATCGGCATTTGTGAGCGGTGGTGGTGGGCTCCTGACAGTGTGGGGTGGTGGGCTGTTGTGGGTGCTGGTGGCAGGGCTGTGTTTACTGTTTATGTGGTGAGCTTCGTCGGCGTTGGGACAGGGTGCTGGACCATCCTTGGCGTTGATGGGGGGTGGTGGTGAATCCTGGCCAACGGTCGTGTCGCCACGCATTGCTGCGTGTGGTCATGGTTGCATGCGGTCGTCGTGCTGTTGTCGTGGGGCGGTCATCACGCAGTCGTTGCCTGTCGTCATTGAGCGGTCATCGTCGTGTGGTCGTCGTCGATCAGGATCGTCCACGTCGTTGTTGCCTCGTCATCCATTCATCGTTGCCTGTCGTCGTTCGTTACTTCATTGTTGTCGTCGTCGGAAAGGGTACTTACCTGTTGGAGTTGGCATACAGGTTGCGTAGGGCAGGAACATCACACAGACCTGTGTGCCATAGGTGAGTGGTTGAGAGGTTAGTAATGAAAGGCAGTTGCTCACTGTTGGAATTTGTAGGCCAGGTCGCAAGCATGAGTTGGCAGAGAAAAGCCGGTAACACAATGAGAATTTGAGTGGGAGTACGACGAATGAGAATGAGGGGTGACAAAAGCACGCAGACGATGTGGTGGGAAGAAAGAGCAGTGGGAGGGAATAGAATCCAACATGATCATGTGCCGTCGGAGTTTTAACGGACTTGGGAATAATTTCGTTCTCAACGCAACACGCCATGCTGCGCCCTGCTCAACGTACGCTGCCCAAACGCTTGAACATTGACAACGCTTCTTCCATCACCTCTTCACATGCCCTCCTTTCTCGCTCGCAGACCTTCATTTAGGATCCGAGCAAACATCGGTAGTAAACAAGCCTACCCCCGACGAATACGAGGGTTACGACAGACCAGTGGGGTGTAGCTACGCTTACCTCGTTCCTTACGGCGTTGGCTGCTAGTGGTACTCCGACGAGCTTGAGCGCTGCGTCAACTAATGCTGGGTGAGCAGCATATCATCCTGTTCCCTCCCCATACCATCTTTTCTACATACTTTTGATCCTTTCTTTTCGCGTTTTTTTGCGGATTACCATGTTCCGAGGATCAGGAGCTATGATCGTAACAGTCCCACTTGTCAAGACTTGTCATCGTCCTGACGGCCTCTTTGTCATCTTCACTAACCCTGCTTTGGTCCTGACCTGTTCACAACACAGCCGCCGCCGCAAGCACGTTCTCCGCCGTTGGCATCGTCACACTCATCGCCCTCTTCACCAATGCCATCCGACGTTGTGGCACACAAGAACTCGACCGCGAAATTGCCGAAGCTGCTTACCAACCCGCCCCCTATCTTTTTGGACGAAGGCAACACAAGGGTACCGTGGCACGGGTATGGCGGTACATCTGAGTCCAACAGCGGCAGTGGCGGAACCATGCAAGACCATCATTTCTCGCAGGTTTCTTCGCATGGGAAGTACGACCAATCTCCGATGAGGCCATTTTTGCGAAAGTGTTTGTTGTATACTTAAATCATCCATACTTTATACCTGTAATCCTCTCTCGAGTCTCAGACGGATTCCTTTGTAGTAATTTTTTCTAATAGTGGTCCCCTCTGTGTAACCACAATAAAAATTTACGAAGTTATATGGCATGACCTCTAAGAATGCTACAGCTAGTCATTTTATCTGAAATTACGACGGACTGAGGGGGGAATCTTGGTAATGCACAACAAATTATGAGTAGTTTGCAAATTTTATCACGATTACCTTGAATTAGTTGGTAGTTAGGTGTATTATCTCCCAGTTATGGAGATTAGAAGTAACTGCAAGATAATTACCTGAAATTTGCATTTGGGGTTTTTCCTGATGATCCTAGGAGAAAGCGAAGGCCGCTGCGGTAAGTGTCTCATTGAACGGCAGACGTCATGTATTTCGGGAGAAACGAGATGGGGGTGATACGGCGGAACGAGCTCGGTCGACCTCGGAAACGTCAATCAGTACAACATATCGTAACCTCGCAGGTCGAGGAACGATACTTACCTAGATTTTAGCGTCGACCTCTGACGTCCTTTACTCCGAGTCTCCGACGTTGTGATCTGTCATTTTCAACAACATTTGGATGGCCTCTGCATCTTTCATTGGGTGGCTTAGATAGGGGTCGGGGCGTCAACACGTTAGATACGCTACGACAACTCAAATATGCATCCAAAGCGTACAACCAAGCCTGGTCGTGTCGGAGGGATCAGAACCAGGCTGTGTAGCCAAACAGCCCTTGCCCATTCGCTGAACACAATCTGAGTTGGAGAAGATGAGACATCTGAGAGGATCGGAGGGCAGGCCCTTTGAAGGGTCGAAGTAATAAGCTACCGAGCGGAGAGACTCGATAGGCGGGTAGCCGCTTGTGTGTACGTACAATGGTACATGGCCAAGCATGCAATTGTCTTACATTTCCCCTGAGGGACGAAGTTAGCGATGGGGAGGGAACAGAGTGGAGGAAAGACCTGGAAAGACGGTGAAAGCCAACGAAAGGTTACCTTTCTCACCGAGCTTAAGCCTTTGCAACACGCATATTTCCTTCCCCAGCTCCCCAGTAACTCTTACAGCACCAACTACCATCTAACATACCCCCCGAGCGCGTTTTCAACCTCCGAGCCTGGAGTCCGAGGTGAGGAGATGGCATGACTTACAGCGTTTCGAGGGTGAAGGGGAAGCACACGTGGATATGCGCAGTGCCTGTGATGTATGCTTGAACAAAATCTAGATATGGAAAGTGATACATATCCTCCTGGGTTTGGAGTTGGGCAGAAGAAACTGCAGGGTCGCAAATCTGACAGTGGACCGTGCGCAAGTGTCACGTGGTAATGAGTTCTACTTTGCATGCGGACGCTTATCACTCCCACCACAATAGCCTATGGCCTCCTACTCTGGCCTGCCCTTGGAGATTATTGAGGAGATAATCACTGCTCTTCAGGGTGATATACCCGCATTACAGGCATGCTCGCAGATCTGCTCATCGCTTCTCCCACTATGCCGCAAATATATCTTTCGATCTATCGACCTTAATCGTCATTCTGCTGTTGGGCGCCACTCTGGACCACCCGTTGGCACCATCCAGTCATTTGCGCGTCTTCTAGATAATAACCCGGGGCTTTCAGAATACGTTCAGAATCTGAGCTACACCATATCCCGCTGTGACATTGCCGACACTGATGTTCTGTGGGTGCTGGGGAGGCTTCATCGGCTGCGGTGTTTTCGACTGTCAGGAGGGATGGTTGATTATTGGAACACCATACCCCCACCTTTTCAAAGCGCATTATGGCGTTTCATCTGGTCCGTGCAACGTCTAGAGATACTCTATTTTTTCAACTTCCCAATGATCGCACTCTCTCATTGTCTCAACCTAGTCGACCTATCGTTAACTCGCATCGAAAGCTTTGCTGTGGAAAGTTACGACGAGGATGCTTCCGCTTCCATGAGAAGCATCCCACAGCTTCGATCTTTCGCTTTGTGTTTCCATAGTAGTCACTACTCGATGCGACTTCTACAGGTTAGGCGTCCCAATGACGTCCCAGTGCTGGATTTCAGTAACATTCAGAAATTGACTGTAAACATCGGGTCAGCCTTCGATGTGACAGTAGCACATGCGTTTATCAAGGCAACAGAAAAGCTTGAGACTTTGGAGTACACTGGTACGCACCACCACCTTGATGGAAAAAGTGATGTCGTGCCTCACCCTCAGTAAATAGCGAAGTCAGACGTTAGTCACGAGAAAGTCACCAATTAGAGGCTGTCTGACTAAATGTCGTTTTTTTTAAGTGTTTCTGACTACGCTCGTACTACAATAGTCATATATTAGTCTTACACTCAGTCATGTACTAGTCATACAATAGTCACATCCCAGTCATTGCTGCTTGGGCCCAATTCAGGATAGCAAATAGGCTGAATCAAATTATATTTGGCTACTTAAAGTATTTCAGAGGATACATGTAGTAGGCATGAAACTAAGTATAGTAGGGGGGAGAGGAATACTTGGGTTTTCGGCACTAGAATAAGAAGAGGGTCTCAGGATCATGTCGGAATAAAAGGCCCTCTGCAGCATGTCGAGTCCATTCAAGTGCTCCAACAACACCGTCGAGCTCGTCGTTGAGCGGTCCATTACCACATCCAATATCCGTCAAATCCTCCGCATCCGAGACCGAGTCGTCGCCATCCCATCTGCACGGGAAATGGGGAGCGAAGAGAGGGAGTCGATGAGTGCGCCACCTGGATTTGAGCAGGGGGCGTTGAGAATGCGGTTGTTGACGAGGATTACCTCTGCGCTCGCCATGTTTTGGTGGTGGTGATGGTGGGCCGTCCAGCCAAAGAGCGTCGACTGTGTCGTCGGTAAGCCTGGTTCCAATGTAACACTTCGTTGGATCGCCGTCGCATTTTCGTGTAATGGATGGAAGTCGGAGGCAGTGACGGCATGTTGGGGGCTAATGACCTTCGTTTCATAGGGGAGTCATTCGCGATGGTGGTATCCTCGTGTGCTCGTTTTGTGCGTTGCATACATCTGCAAAGGAGTGGAATCCGTCGACGAGGAGGTCCGTGGGTGTAGCTGGTTCGCCAGCGGCCAGAGTCGTCAATTGAGCAGTTGAGGAAGAGCGTGCGGGGCTGGTCGTCGAAGTGACAAGGTCAAGTTCAAACAGGTTCAAACGTCAAAATAACTTTTCAACGAAGCAATCATGTGACTTTCAACTCGCAACGTTTCTAAGTCCAATGCACCACAGCCTGCAGCCTCAGAGGCCTCAGCTAGACAAAAATTCTTGGCATAGCCATGTGTAGAAAAAGTATGACGAAGTTGATACTAACCTATGACTAAACTCATCTCCCATTTGTTGCCAAGGGAAGTTTGAGGGAAGGGTGGCGTAAAAATTACAGATGTGTGACGTACACTTGACTGACCTCTGACTTTGTGCTATTTTGCTTGCCTTTGCTTTTTACTGAGCCTCACCCATCATGTCAGTGGGTAGAGTGACCAACGGATTCACAGGATTCGCCGAATCAATAAGTGGACCCCGATTAACAACATTGAAGAACTTGTCCTTTCGATTCGAGTTCATCTATAGAGTCGAAGATCCTTTCTGCGGACTGTGCGAAGAACTGGAAATTTTATCAGGTTCCAATGTGATTGAGACCTTCACCTTGGATGCCCGATTGCCAGTTAGTGGTTGGTGGATGACTGGCGATGAATGGGCAAGGCTCGACTCTATACTTGCAAATGAATTTCCAGTGCTACGCCACGTTCTCTTCAAAACTCCCATTCCTTTGTCATCATCCGTGCCAAATGAGCTTTCAGGGAAGTACCTTCCCCGGCTATCTGAGAATGTTGTGGTGACATGGACACATTCGTCCGAATGATCCTTCCAAAACCGTACAGGTGATGCCTCTGTTTCTTTAGTTGAAAAACTCGGAGTCCTAATTTGCGGAGTAGAGGGGGATGGTTGATGGATTTACGGAGTTATTTTCAATGCTTACCTCTTTGCGCGGAGGGGAGTGCTTGAGGTATGATTGGAGGACGGGTCCCCTAAGTTCTGACGCTACGAAATTACTTGTTATATGTGAACAGATTTTTTTTTAGGAATAAGGACATGCATCAAATAGGGGTGCTTGGGTCCGGAAGTTTGGCTTCAATTAGGAGTCGAGTCCCACGGTCTCTTTGGGTCAATCACACATCACCTTCGACAACATTCGATAAATGACAGCCACCTCCGACGTCACATCATCAACCTTTTCATATGACGGCGAAGGAGTTGCTGACACATTCAGCCTCACCGAGCTGAGAGGCGTTGTCAACTCCCACTTCAACGCAAAATGCACCATCGAGAAATTAGCACAAGGAGGCTACCACAAGGTATGCAGCCTTCCTTACTCTTTGTTGCCACAAGCATTCAAATCTCTCAGGTCTACAATATTTCCAAGGACGACGGAACCTCTGTTGGAATCGTCCACGTTGCGGCTCCTGCATTCCCAAGAGATAAGTTGGAGTCAGAGGTTTGCCGTGTCTATATAGTTTGCGTTTGTGTTTTTCCAATATTGTGAACTTCAGGTCGCAACCCTCAAATACTTGGCTACGCACACGAACATCCCGGTTCCCAGAGTTTTCGCATGGGATTCGGACGCAGCTAATCCAGTCGGTGTGGAATACATGATCATGGAAAAGGTGAGTTCTAGAGGTGGAGACAATCTCATTATTAACATTTTTTACCTCAAAGCTTCCAGGAATTTCTGCTAGCAACGTATGGGACAACCTTCCGATAAAAGTGAAGGAACGCGTAGTTTTTGAAGTCGCCGAACATCTCATGGCCATGTTTGCCCTTCGTTTCGAAACCGCGGGCTCCCTCTATATTTCCTCGGAGGAAATTGTCGTTGGTCCTATCGTTAGTGGGCCATTTTACCGCGCCCTTGACGGTGTCCGGCGCTTGCCCCCGGGCTTTTCACCCGACGCTACATACCGTGGCCCCTTCTCAACTACCACAGTATCTCCAGAGCTCCGTCCACGCGGAGCTGCAATTTATCTCTCAGCACCGCTCTATTGCACTACAAGAATTTAATGAGGAGAACGAAGAGTTAGCTATACACCACCTTGAAGATGGACAACGTATTTTGCGGAAGACTCTCAATTTGTGTGCTGTCTATCCAGGAGACATTCAACTAGATGACCCGAAAATTTCACCCCCAAAGCCGTTTTCGTTGCGACTTGACGATTTTCGACTCTCTAACATCATGGTATGTCCACGTCTCTCCCTTTGGCGTTTACTCTTGATCATGAAAATAGATCAACGAAACCACTGGTCACGTAACCGGATTGATTGACTTTGAACGAACCACAATCGCGCCTTTGTGGGAATGCGCGCTTCTTCCACGGTGGTTACAGCATCCTGCCGATCCAGAGGCGACCTATGAAGGAGGCGACGAGGCGACAAGACAACCCTTACGCACGACTTTTATGGATAAGGTCGGGAGTGGGCAATGGAATGTGCTATATGAGCTTGGGAAGCCTTTCAGGCAGCTAAGCGATCGGTTGTGTTACAATGTTGGCAGCTTCAAGTTGGCTTCGGAATTCATGGAATCGTGGGTTGAAGAGAGGCTTGCCTGGGCAAAAGATCATCCAGGCATTGGGTATGCTGAAGTGTTTTGATATTTATCACTTGCTGGCCCTATAACTCCTCTTTTATTTGAGCGTTCGAGCGTCAGCGGTTTGCAAACGGATTCTCGATGCCCCGTGCCATCAACGTGCCATACACCTCAAGACGCGAACCTTCGACTTGTCACGCTCTGCCCGAACGAGCTTAGAGTCCCAATTTTGGATGCTTCTGAGATGCCATATGTCGAAAGGTGTAAATTCACTATTCTGTAGAGCTCTTTGCCAATAAAAAAAGCACCGACACCGTTTATCAACATTTAAAATTTTAGCCTACACTCTCCGGGTATCGGGGTAGAGCGGCCGAGTGCTCAGGATTGACGATTGATCGCAATCAAGGGGATCTGATGCTCAACGGAACTTGGAAAAGATTCAGGAAAGGAAACTACATGTGTCGCAGCAGGAGACACTAAAGCAGGCTACAACCAAAGGGGTAAGAAAACACCTCAATAAGGAAAATATTCGATTCATATGTACCAATATGTGTGGGGCGTCACGATGAGGTGAAGAAGGTAAATATTTCAGGGGTCCTCTGGAAAAGTTCGGCGCAGGAACCTCCTGCGGGGGTTGGGTCGGTTGGGACCATAGTAATAATCGGCATCTATAACGAAAGGGACTCCGGACGGAAGAGGGAGAGAGGGTTTTACGGGGACGCAATTAGCAAGTTGGGTAGCTGCCAAGGCAAATATGACGACCGTGCGATGAATGTTCATTGGTCTGGGTTTTGACGAGCGAGGGAACATTGAGTGATGGGTTGGTGATGGGGATACCTCCACTTTATAACATCTGTCCGTTGCGGTAATGCAACTTTGAGAGGTTTGGAGCAATTAAGGTTTGGAAGGGACGATAACACTAATGAAGTGCGGGGTTCAAAGGCCTGAATTGTACTACTGAAGCTCAACGTTCAGATAAAGCTCCAAATCACAACTTACCTCGGAGGATCAAAGTCTGTAACATCCAACTTTATTGATGCCAAGACTGTAAATGTGAGTGTGCACATATATAGATATCTCCTTGCGTTTATAGCTCATCTTTGTCTGGTATAATCCTTCTCAAATTCAACTGCCTTCCGACGGAAATTTCGAGATGACGTCATAAACACTTCCACAGTCGTTCACGAATAGCAGGACTTGAGCATGTAGAATTGGAGAAGCGTCACCCCAGCACCTCATTTTAGCTTGGTCGGGTCCGCACCTGTCCGCAGTCATCGATGATGATCAAGGATGAGAGTGGAGACCTGTTGACCCTTGATCAGCCAATCATCGATCTGAGAAAATGAACAGGAAATTTGTCAAAACCCAAACTAGAATCCAAAATGAAGTTCACAAATTCGTGAATGGTGAAACACGGATTTCTATTCCTTGATTTTCCTGATGAAGTTGAGACTTGGTTGAGACGGATTCGGGAACGTTAAGGCTGCCTCACATTAGAAATCTGAAGAAAAAGAAGGTTTAGAAGATGCTCACGGTGTTGGGTAAGAATCGCCGCGTGTCGCTCCATACCGTGAGTACGAAGTAACTGCCCTTTTGTCATTAAAAAAGGAGGAGGTAACAGAACCTGAGCGTGCGGGAAATATACTGGGATTTCCAGAGAGCTAACTGTGTAAACAGTCGATCACTGACTTACCACGGGTCTAGAATAGGAACTCACTGGACGACTTCACGGCCAATACAAAGCAGATATATCGGCATTTGAACACGACCCGAAAAAAATCAATGCAAAAGGTTGGTCATGATTTTCGAGACATTGAACTCACCTGGGGCTTGCTCCTAGAACGGTCCAATTTATGTTAAAATGCAACTTGATTGTTTGCATTCACGACGTGACAAAATGTTGGGGTGGGTAACTTGGACAGGGTTGAAGCAAAGCAAAAGTATAATACGTACAGCGAACATGCCACAAAACGTGAGACGTGGACCTTGAGAAAGCTGAGGTCCAAGAAGTCGTTCCGAATTTATGTCAACAACGTCTTTGGGTGCATCGTACAACTCATGAAGAAGAAGATACATCCGGTCCGTAGCCGGGAAAGCCTAACAGGGACTTGTGGGGGTGAGATAGATGATTTCGCAATGTCGCGCTTCGAGGTGATGCAGTTTTACGCGGCCTTGACCGTTGCGACCCATCATTGTGACGAAGCATCGAGGAACTCGAAACACCCGTCAGCTCGTGGTCTCTGTATGTCTCCCGGTCGAATGGAATTGTCGCCACAATGTATGCTCACGAATCTTCGTTTGAGAATCGACTGTGGCTTGCAAGCAACGTTTCCGGTACTTGAAGCCATTACCGTGAGCAATGAACGAACTAGACCTGCAAGGTAGAGAGTATTAACAGGCATGTATCGCATCTAGGATGCGCAGCGCAGAGGTAGCTAACACTACCATAGCCCTTACCTTGGGTGTTATTGTAGAGGCGAAGCTAAGCAAGACTAGCTAGAAGTAAAAGACTTAATGTATTAGGACATAGTAGACGTCCTTATATACTCTACAGAGATGGTCCGTGCTACTATGTATGCATATTTGACATAGAATCATATGGAATGCTGTAGAACAATGTACAGCATATGATGTGTAAGTGCTGCGTAATACACACAGCACATGTCATAATTGTGACGTATGAGGTCACGTGGTTTTATGCCAACACTCCCCCTCAAGTAGTGCAGCGCTAGCGCACTTACTTGTCTGTGGGTACGGGACTATAGAGAATAAAACTCTATACCAAGCTCCTTTCTATGTTTCAAGAAGAGCGTTGGTCCCAGATTCTTGGTGAACATATCTGCAACGTTCTCTGATGTGGGAACGGCAAATACTTTTACGGCACCTTTCTCGATCTGTTCTCGGATATAATGATAGCGGATCTCGATATGCTTAATCCCTTTTTGTGTTACGGGATTCTGAGCATTGAAGATCGCTCCATGACTGTCACCATAGATAGGGACGTAAGGCATGGGCTTTCCGAGTTCGGAGAATAGAATCTTGTACCATGCACAATCACGTGCACAGTCAGAGAGTGCTATGTACTCTGCCATGGTGGAGGACGTGGAGATCAGCGTCTGTGTCTTAGAGTGCCACTTGACGCATGCATTCGCTAGGGTGAAATGATATCCCTGCGTTGATCGACGTCTGCGATCTGCATCTGATCTGTCATCTCCATATGATGAGTCACAATAGGCGTATAGCCCTCCATCACTCCTTCCATCATAGACCAAGGCGTATTTGCGCGTACCGACAAGGTAACGCATGATATGCCTGGTTTGATTGAGGTGTTCCTCAGATGGATTTTGAGCGAACTTTGCCATTTGCGTAACAGCAAAGGCTAGGTCGGGACGTGTTCCGAGCATTAAATATAGCAAGGATCCGATCACCGATTGGTACTGAGACCGGAGAGCTGCCGTAGCAGTTCCATCAAACGGTTCAGGTTTATAGCCGGTGGGAAGCGGAGTTTGTGCAGCCTTGGCATCGGCCATACCAAAGCGCTTGAGAATTTTCTCAAGGTAGGGAACCTGATCAAGGTAGGTCTTCCCATCTCGATAATCTATCCTCATACGTAGGAACTCCTTGCATTCTCCTAAGTCACGGCATTCCCATTTGTCCATAAAGAGTTTCTTCTTGGACGCGACTAGGGTAGTGTTTGGTCCGGTGACAATAATGTCATCCACATACGCGAGTATGATGACCATGGTTCCGTCAGCATGTTTTGCGACGAAAATGCCAGCATCGGCATATAGGCGAGTAAAGCCGAGCTCTTTTAGGCTCTTATCTAGTTCATGCCACCAAGCACGTGCGGCTTGCTTTAGACCATAGATAGCCTTCAGCAATCGAAGCACCTTGTGTTCCTTCCCAGGAATTTTGAACCCTTGTGGTTGCTCCATATAGAGTTCTTCGTCCAGCTCTCCATAGAGAAAAGCGGACTTAACATCAAGGCCTTCGACTTTCCATTTCTCTAGGGCTGCTAATGCGAGAATGGTGCGGACCGACTCAAACCGAACAACCGGTGAGAAAATCTCGTCGAAGTCTAGACCCTCAACTTGTGAGCAGCCTTTAGCGACTAAGCGGGCCTTTTTTCGTCCATCGGACTTTAAATCGAATACCCAGCGATTTTTGATAGCCTTTCGGCCAGGAGGTAGGTCAGCAAGCTCGTAAACTTTGCGTTTCTTGAGGGCCTCCAGCTCCTCAAACTGAGCGTTCTGCCATTCCCTTTGATCTTCGGCTGGTAATTTGCCGATGTCCTTCGAAGTCCAGGCACGGACATTCATCGGATCTGGTAATTCACCGTGAGGAATTGCCTTGGAAAGCAAATATTCCCACAATGCTCCCCCTTCCGTTGCTAATTTAGCATGACCAGGGTCACCTACAGCAGGCTTGCTAGACTGTCCTGAATTAGGAACGGACGTTGCGCTGTTTGCGTCAGGCAATTTACGACGTCTGTCGGTGTCTGTAGAGGTGCCAGGCGGGTATACGTTCCCGTCCTTTCTGGTTCCTTTCCTTTCTCGCTCAGAGCGGCGAGGCGGCTCATTACCACGCTGTGCTCCCCCTGGAGCATTTCGAGGTTGCGGTGGCGGCGATCCAGGAGGACTATGAGGCTCAACATCGTCATGAGTGCTCTCGTTGTCTCTTGGCGGAATGAATATATCATGGGGTGGAGCGAAAGGTGCACCGGAATTACCGTCAGGCACGCTTTCTGTCTCAATCACGATCTCGGGTTCTCCGGGTTCCTGAATTTGTGTGACAGGTGGCACTTTACTCTTTTTTGCACATCTTGGAAACAAACGTTCATCAAACAGTGCCGTGGCAGCAGTAAAGATGACGTTGTTTGGTGGTCGCATGAACATCAAATTCGATTCACGACCATCACGATAGCCAAGAAAAGTCATCATTTCTGATTTGGGACTTAACTTGTTGGCTCGGAGATCTTTGTGAATGAAGACGTAAGCACCACATCCAAGGATACGTAGGTGTGAGATATCAGGGTCTTCTTTTTCAAGATAGCCCTTCGGAGTTTTCCAATCAAGGCGCCGCATTGGGGTGCGGTTGTACAGGTAGTTCGCATGTAATACGCAGAACTCCCACCAATTGTCAGATAGACAAGCCTGATGGCGCATTGACTCCGCTTTCTCATCGATAGTACGATTGAAGCGCTCAGCTCTGCCATTCATTTGCGGCTGAGCCGGAACACTCCGTTGGATCATGATCCCTTCATCCTTAAGGAGTTTGACATAGTTCTGATCAACGTACTCTCCTCCGTTATCGGACATCCATTCGCTGATGATCGCTTTGTACTGGTTTTTAACCATAGCGATAAACTGCTGGGTTGCCACTTTGGAATCACTTTTCTTTTTCAAAAGTGTGATCCAGGAGTGAGAGGAGTTATCATCGAGGAACGATATGTAATACTTGTGGTGATGGTAAGACTTCACCGCAAACTCCTTGAGATCAGAATGAATCCGTTGAAAGGGACGTGTGGCGCGTGCAGAATTATCGGGAAAAGAGCGGGAGTGCATCTTTCCTTTTGCACAGCCTTCACACACCGGCGGATTTTTAGGGATCTCAATCGATTTCGGAAAATTCCGTGTACTCGATTCGAATTTCTCAAACACCTGTTGACCAGGATGTCCAAGTCGTCGATGCCAGAGATCGAAATCATCTAGATGCATGGACTTGTGCGCGATCAACTCACTTCCAGTGAGGATCTCCGAATTGATCCAGTAGATCGTATCGGTGAAGATTCTGGTAACGGCTACTATTTTCACCTTTCCAGATTGAGCATCAATGAATCGAAGGGTTCGCTCATCTCCCTTGACGTGCATGTTGCCTTTCAGAAGCAATCCCATAGATAGAAGACGGATCCCTATTCCTGGCATATAGAATACCGGATGTAGGCGGGATATAGTGGTCGACTTTTTTTCTGGGGACTTAGGGTTGTCTATCCACGTTTTGACAAAGACTGTGCCTGTGCCGTGTATGGCAGCGGCACCATTCGCAGTTTGTGCGAATGGTCTTTCTTTCTCGGAAAAGAGGTTTAACTCCGAGAAATCAGACTCGTCTTCTGAGAAGTGGACAGAGGCTCCTGAATCAACAACCCACTCGATGTGTTTCGACCTAGAGTTCTTTCCCTTGCAGTCTGAACAATCCAGAACGAACTTGCAATGGTTTTCATTCACATAGGCTAGATACTTATCTAACGATCTACCTATGTCTACACTAATAGAAGCTGTAGAGGGATCAGTTAGTGAATCGCCTTTATGTGAACAAAAGGGGACTGACTCATTCTCAGTCGGACCATCGTAGGCCTCGTCATCGTCGTACCATCGTTTGGTCTGGGGTATACCCATGTTCCAAACATGCTTCGACGGTCCTGCTGCGCCAGCTGATTCAATCGGACCACAAAGGGTCTCCGGACCGTCATCTCCGTAGTCAGACTCGCCGCTACCGAGATCCAGCTTCATCCCCTGAGGGATGGAGGCGCCAACATCTTCGTTATCTCCAAATAGATCCGATCCCTGAGGAATCGGTTCCTCCTCGTCTCCGAGGGATACCGTATCGCCTTCTTCCTGCGATAATTCGTCTACCTGCATTCTCTCCAGCAATGGTGCCATTTCTGGCGTGGGAGCCCTGATTGGATCCGTAAGTTTGTATGCACCCCACTGATATGTGGGGGCTCCAAAGGATCCGTCGGTTACTTCCTCCAAGGAAGCGATTCCCTCAAACTCTTTTGAAGTTTGGATAGTGGGTTTTACCCCAAGGCGACTCATAAGATCGCGGGATCGCTGCACATGGGGGTAAGGAGGAGTAAACCTCCCAGGGTTCTTCCACGGCCCTGTTGTTCTTTCGTGCCGGATCGAAGGACCGGCAGCACTGAAAGAAGCTACGGTGTGGGCCGTAGGGGCTGGTAATGCTGGTGTATCGGCAATATGAATTGCCGATGATGCGAGGATGAAATCGGAGTTGAAAGTATCAGAGGCTCCAGCCACATGATTGTGGTTGTTTGCGCTCTTTCCTTTTCCTCCGCGTCGGAAGGGTCTCTTTTTCTTCTGCTGCGAGCTGCCGGATTCGGCGCTCTGCTGCTGAGAATATTGAGGCGTAGGGCCTTTGCCCTTGATAGCGGTATTCCGCTGTACCTGATTCTGCTGCTTCTGCTGCGACGGCTGATTAGCCGGAGCTTTTCCTTTATCGTACGTAGTCCCCTTGCGGGGCTGATCGTGAGATGCGAGAGTGAGGAAGCGAGCTTGCCAGACGTCGCGTATCTGAGTCATAACGTCCTCAAGGACGAGAGAGGTGGCAATGTCATCCTTGAAGGAAGATTCAAGGAGATTCTGATAAACGTTACTAACGTTTGGATTGTTGGACAGCGGGAGGTTGGAAAGGAGAATGATGGCGGCCATTGCGGAACTGATCATGTTGAGGGGAAGTGCCTGGTAGTGATGCATAAATTTGGCGAGCTGAGGGTTGGGATCGGAGAGATCAATGTTCTGATTTTTCATGAAGCGAAAGTGCTCCATGATCTCCAGATGGGAACTCTTGGCGTACTTCTCTTTCAGCCAGTCCCAAGTCTCTTTGGCGTTTTTCGCCTTGACTTGATCCCAGATCCCGATATCTAGGGCTCGGTTAAAAATTCCCATAGCTTGGGAATTCGCATCGGTCCAGGCGGAATTCTTCCGTTCCCAGATGCCAAGCAGATAGTTAGACTGGTTCATTTGAACCTGAAACTGAGTCCACAGAGCGTTGAGCTTCGTGGTGGTAATGACGTCAGTATCGTCAGTGATGATGGCAGGTGGTCTGATGGCAGGTGGTTTCTCAGAGTTGGCGGGTTTGACAAGGTCGCCTTTGACGACGTCATAGACCTTGGCAATCATAAAGATGCCGATCATTTTGTCAGACCAACCCTGGAAGTTACGACCATTGAAGTGAGGGATGTCGTTGACAGAGAGGGAAGTGGATTTGTTGGTGGACATATTGTCAGAAAATATCTGTAAGATAAAAACTTGGGTGTTGTCAGCATGGATGTTTAATAAAGAGCGTGCAGCCTACAAGGCGCACTGCGCATCCTGCTTGACATGAACCCGACTCCTTTAGAGTCAATGTCCAGACAGCAACAGCGTTGACGTTCAGCCGTGAGGCGAACAATCTTGACAACGTTCAGCAATTAAGCGAACTGTTGTAGGCGATGTGCAGCCCAGAGGGCGCACAATCAAGCCCAAAGGTTGTTAAGGCTAAGGCATGTTAGAACTCGTGCAGCCGTAGCGCACGTCGTTCGACATCGGGGCCCATAACCTATTAACAGGCATGTATCGCATCTAGGATGCGCAGCGCAGAGGTAGCTAACACTACCATAGCCCTTACCTTGGGTGTTATTGTAGAGGCGAAGCTAAGCAAGACTAGCTAGAAGTAAAAGACTTAATGTATTAGGACATAGTAGACGTCCTTATATACTCTACAGAGATGGTCCGTGCTACTATGTATGCATATTTGACATAGAATCATATGGAATGCTGTAGAACAATGTACAGCATATGATGTGTAAGTGCTGCGTAATACACACAGCACATGTCATAATTGTGACGTATGAGGTCACGTGGTTTTATGCCAACAGAGAGTCCGAGAGCTTACCTTCTTTTAGTGCCAATGCATGCTGTAACTCAAAAAACCCTGCAAAAGGAGAGATTCCAGGTTGGTCGGAGGAAGAACGGTCAGGTTCTCACGCTCGAGTAGGGTCGAACCACGAACTATGTAGGGTCCGTGAGGAAATATCATGGCATGTGCATGAGCCGGTGGACATGACGAGTTTTGAGGAATATGGAAGTCTGTCCGTCAAAATACAAGTCGGGTATGGTGTAACGGTTAACATTGCCGCCTCTCATGTATTTATTTCTTGTGCGCGGCAGCTCGGGGTTCGATTCCCCGTACCCGAATTAACTTGGATAAGCCTCTTGATCCATCTTTTTCCTCCCTCCTTGGATAAAAGCTGATTTGGCATTGTGTATGCGAGAACTCTTCAGTTCGCGAAGTCTGTATTCAGCACATTTTGATCTTGTCAACCAAGTTTCTTCATAAAGGTAACAAAACTCTATATTCATTCAAGTGGTGGTATTCAATCTATCGGTAAGAGACGCGGATCTACTGCAACGGGCGCTATTACCAAGAATTCATCGTTCTCTTTCAAATTCCCCAGCCTCCAACATCCCTCCGACACGAACTTTTCGAGGACAGCCAGAGGCTCGGCATGATTGATAGGAAATCTTGTCGCAATGGACGAGACGACATCAGATTCAGATTCATTTTGAAACAAGGACCCTCGAGGCTCGGAAGTCTTCAAGTAACTGACAGGACTTGAACCCAATACTCTGGTTGCGTTTTGGGCTATGAAGTTTGTGTCAATATCCCCCAACGATATTCCTGTGAGACGTTTCATTAAGACAGGAAGGGTAGTAATTTTAATCAGCTTTTACTGACCAGCGAGATTCGCAAGAGCTTTACACGATACCGGATGTGACGATGCAATACCTAAAATCGTGATCCCCGAGTACCATTTGTTCTCGGTGAGACAGCGTAGCAAATTGGTTGCGATTTTCTTCCGGCGGTGTTTCTCAAGGACGACAAGTTGGGTGACCCATCCAACAACATCTTTTCGCAAATTGAAACACTCTTTCTCTTTCTGAAAATTAGACCATACCTTGGCCACAATCCCAGGAGGTAGCGAATGCATGTCCAATGAGGAGTCCGTCTAGATGGCAAGTGACCAATATCGTACGATCGGGATCGCTGAGAAGCTCTTGCTTGAGCCCCGTCGGGGGGAGTTTGACTCTGCCACCTGCGATAAACAAGATCGTCCTCCATCAGTCATTGCTGGCGCATCATTTAACAGAGGCTTACCTGGAACGGAAGATTTGCGCAAGGCTTTGCTGTGAGGTGCCCAGACCCCGTAGTTTTCATTGTACAGAGTAGAGCAGCTCTGCAAGTCTTCTGAACTGATCTCATTTCCTGGAGTGGTTGAATAGGTGAGATCGTGGCTTCGATTCAGAGAGGATGTCGACATGATTGGAGTAGAGCGATGTCACTGATTGGACGTGTTGGCTTTGTGGGCATGTAAATATTCGACAATAAAACTTACATAGCCACGCGCTAACTTCGTCCGAGATGGCGCTAGGAGTCCATGCACTTGAAGAAGCCAGCTGGGTATCATGACGAAAGGTGTTGACAGGAGACAGAAAGATAGGTCAGAGGAGAACAATTCGGGGTCTTGAAGACTAAGTAGAACATCGCAGCCTGCCAAGGAAGCCTGGTTCAAAGTAGTTGTCGACGGATTTGTTTCGTTCATTTATAACTGCAAAGACTCAAGACGAGCGCTTGACGTCTCTATGCTAAGGCGGAAAGGTGGCTTAGAGATTGGTAACAAGTCAAGCGAATTGTTTACTAAACCCTCGGGGATCGGCGGACCAAGCCGGAATGATTTGATCTGTTTAGCTTTTAAGTTTTAGTGAGGTTTTCTCGCGATGTGATTGGTCGATGGTCTTTGTCATACAAATTAGCTGACGCTTGCGGTTGGAATGCTTTCCGCACCCGCCCCTGATATGCGCACATGTGGATTATAAAACTCGCCTCGTTGACCTCGATGACCTTCCACAAAACCTCCTCAGACTCTTCAATCTCTACTGTCGACCATGAAATCAACCTCGGAGCAGTCTACTCCCCTCAGATCAAGCAACGTGTCGATCCTGGACTCTGAAAAACAAGCGACCACGGCGTCACCATCGATAATGGATACGTCTATTGAGGAAGCACCTCGTCCCAGTCTATCTACAGCGCGATCGATTTACTTGAAGAT
Organism: Laccaria bicolor S238N-H82; assembly: GCF_000143565.1. Lineage (NCBI taxonomy): Eukaryota > Fungi > Basidiomycota > Agaricomycetes > Agaricales > Hydnangiaceae > Laccaria > Laccaria bicolor. The sequence continues at coordinate 341,346 of NW_001889909.1, forward strand.
TGTTCTGGGCGCCACGTCTCTCATTGTCGTCTTGATCTTTTCAGTGTTCTCCATTTATTGGGGTTCCCTTTGGAAGATACCGGCTCATAATCTTCATGGATGGGTCGTAGTTCGTTTAAAATTTCCCGGTTTGAAATTGCAACTAACTATTATCAGGATTTTGACGGCGGGATGGTGGGACACCAAGTAGCTCGGTCACTGGGCTCTAACGTGGGCCCGTCAAAAGTCACTTGGAGCGTAATCCCAGCTTCTCAGGTTGCTGGTGGCTTGGATGAGCTAGCGATCCTGGTAAGGGAGGAGCACACCTGGGTTGCCGTCGCCAGTTTCGTATTTCCGTTTTCTAATTCGAGTCATCGGCTGACCCCTGCTAGTTCATCCCGAAGCGAGCGCGAAACTGAACGCCGCACTAACTATACCGAATTCCACTTACGATGGGTCCGAAGCGGTCACAGTATACGCCGTAGAGGCGCGTAACGAGAATGCTTTGTACGTCGCTTATGTTCTCCATATGCATTTGATTTAGACGTTTTCCTAGCCGAAACATTATCCAGCCATCCGTAGAATCTTCTTTGACTGTCATCTCCGCCTCGTTTGCCTTGCAAATATCACGAAGCGTTGCCAACGCGTCGACGCTTTCTACCCTGATGTCAACGTCTCCGCAAACGATCACAACGCCAATTTCTTACACATTCAACAACCTCGTCCCTTTCGACGTCCCAGTGTTCGTCATACCTTCATCCTCCTCTTTCCGCTTGCTGATTATTCAACCCAGAGCTACCGCTGCTACCTTCGTCGGCTTGTTATACCAACTTATTCTGTCATTCTTCGTCGTTGTGCGCCATATCCTCACGCTCTTCTCATGCAAGCTAATCACGTCGTGGCAGATGATAACGCTCACCGCGCGCGAGATATCAGGCTTGAACAAGAGCCTCTCACTACGGAATCTTATTCTCCTACGCTTCGCATCCTCTTTTGGAGCCTACTTTTTCCTATCAGTTCGTATGCCTCTCTTCTCATATTCTATTGTTCTTACCCCCACTTCAAGCTTTTCTACTCTCTTCTCAACGCCGCTTTCCACTTACCCATGTCTCGCAAGTAAGTACTTCTCTTCAATCTCCTTCGTTCGAGCTCATTTATTTTGATAGATTCGGTCACGCGGGATTCATTCTGTTCTGGATGCTCAGCTACGTCGGGATGCTTTCTGTGTACACTTCTCCCTCTTATCCCAACGCAAATTTCACTAACGCTCTCTGACAGCGGCCTCGCTCTGGAATCGCTGGTCACGCTGCTGACAGTAAAATTTATACCCTTTTTCATGATTACATGGATCATCAGTACGTTCCCTCCAATCTACCCTGGGACATGGTTTAACCGGTACCTCTAGCGAACATTTCCGTCTGCATTTACCCCATAGAAGTCCTACCGCGGATATTCCACTACGGATACGCAGCACCTTTCTATAACATCTCACGCGCGATGAGAACTATCATATTTGGTACTAAAAACGAAGGTTTGTCGCATCTGTTGTCCTCTTTTTCTTCCGAAGTTGATAAACTGATTTTCTAGTTGGAATGCACTTTGGTATTTTGCTTGTGTGGATTGCGATCTCATGCATAACATTGCCGTTGATTCAATGGTTTGCGAGACGGAGAGACGAGCGCGCGGAGGATTTAAAGGTGGCGGATAAAGCTGTTGAAGTTTGAAGCTCGGACACGATAAACTAACGATAGACCATATTAATTTCACGCATGGCGGCACGGGACTCACATATACCCACATATCAAGTAGAGTACACATATTCAGTAAATGAATGATACATGGAAGCAACTATTGCCTGTCTTTGTGGACACAAGGGAAGAGCGGATGTCTGGACTGCTACTTGATGCCTTGATCGACCTGGAGATGTCGTTTTCCTCTTATTAAGACAAAGGGACGCGCCCAAAAACGACGTTACTAAGGACATTTTTCATCAACGTGAGTACTCCCTTGAAAAAGTTGACTTGAGATATACAACGCCCTGATTTTTTTAGGACTGAAAAGAGGGCCGTTTGAACTTCGCAAGGCGTCGTTCCAGGATACACATAATTAATATACGGTAAGTCTTCTACAATTGAGTGCCTCCTCACCTCTCAACTGTGCATTAAGTGGGTTCCGTTGAATAAGTTCATAACATCGTAGCTCAAACCTTCATGTCCTGATCCGGTCTCGCCGTCTTTGCGGAGCCTTCTCTCCTCACAAAGCACCGAATCAACGGCAACGTAATGCATGATATCGTAATCCACACGATCAAAATGCCAAAGTGCAGTCCAACTAGAAAACAGGTAAGCGAACTCACAAAGAAACGACGAGGGACAGCGACGAACGTTCATTCTTAGTCCCAAACACGATGGTCCTCATCGCGCGGGAGACGTTGTAGAACGGCGCGGCGTATCCATAGCGGAACACCTTTGCACGAGAAACATTGCCCAACATTACCGATCAGGATATCTTGAGAAAGTGCGACACCTTTTCTTTCCAGGAGCATCCTGAGTATATTTAAATTTTTTCTCGTGGGGAAAGGCATGGGATTTTAAAAAATCCGGGCCAAGAAAGTTGCTTTGCCTTTTCTTAGCTGGTAAAGGGTGAACAAAAGTTAAAATATTTGAAAGATTTTCCTGTTTGTGATATTGTAGTAAAAGTTAAACAAGTGAGTAAGATAAAGAGGAAAGCCGAAGGAAAGGGATCCTTTGTTTTCAGATGCCATGGAAAATTGATACATACTGTCAACATGCTGTGAAAAGGGGCCGGAAAGAATGAAATTTCTGAGAAAGGACTCTTTGTTCGGATCTGTTCAACTATTCCGAGTGGGAATATTCAAAAATTTCCAATGACTTTCCTCTTTGTGGAAAGGGTAAAATCTAATTACAACAAAGAGTATTACCCTACATATTTATTAACCTGCCCCCGCAATATTCCAGCCCGGAAAAGGTGTCGCACTTGCTCTGGCTATCCCAGTTTGGGATCTTGCGCTATGTTTCTCGTGTTGGGAGGACCTCGATCGGGAATATACACACGGAAATGTTCGCTAGAGGGGTGGTGAGGGGTGCACAAATCGAGTGAGAGACAAAAACGCACTGATAATCCACATGAGCATAAAAAAAGGTATGAATCTTACTGTAAGTAGCGTGACGAGAGATTCTAGAGCCAGTCCGCTGAGGGAAAAATTAGTAGGCGAGGAGAAAGTGACAGGGGAGGCGTACACTGAGAGCATCCCAATATAGCTTAGCATCCAGAAGAGGATATATGCCGCATGGCCGAATCTGTTGATAGATATAGGAACTTACTTGCGGGTCATGGATAAGTGGAAGGCCACATTAAGTAGACAGTAGAATAGCTAAAATGGATGTTAGAATGGTGGGCAAGAAGAAAGAATGGCGTACACACCGATAGAAAAAAGTATGTACCAAAGGACGACTCTGCGAAGCGCAGGAGGATGAGATTTTTTAGGGAGAGACTGTCGTTTAAGCCTGACAGCTCACGAGCACTCAAGTTAATCATCTGTGATAGAAGTATTGCTATTAGCGGCGTTTAAAATAAGAGAAATATGGCGTACAACGACGAAAATGACAGGATGAGCTGGTATAATAGACTGACAAAAGTTGCAGCTGTAGCTCTGTGTAAATGCTGTCAGCAGCGGAGAGCGAAAAATGGAAAAACTGCAGGGCATTCAGTAGATATGCAGTGGAACCTAAGATATCCAAGTGGTCAGTTGTCCAATGGACCATAAGGCTACCCCAATGGGCCCAATCTAATTTGACGTGATTGAACATAGGTTGGCCCAATCACTGCAGACGTTAAGTGGGCATTGTTGGGGCCAATTGGGCCAAAATAACAAAACCCTTTAGAAACATAATTAGTGATGTGCAGGCCCGGCTTGGCCTGAAAGCCACGGCTATGGCCCGGCTTTGCACGGCTCAGGCTCGTCCAATTTCAAGCCTGAGCTTTTTGCAAGGCTTTAGGCTGGCTCAGGCCTGGCTCAGGCTCAGGCCACGGCTCATGGGCTAAAGTTGAAAAACATGTACAAACAATCTGTCGAGGAATTGTATTCACGCAAATGACCACCACACTAAGATTCCCTTTCTCCGAAAACAATTTAGATGTGTAGAGATAAAGAAAGGCGTCTTGTACATCTTAATTTCGTTGAGAAATATGGACAGTAACATAATCTAATAATTCTAACAAGGCAACTAATCAAGATCCTCATCATCAAGGAGTATCTGATCCCATGCAAACCCATCTGAACCGTCTAAAATCTCAGGGAGAGCCTCATCAAGTACGTCTTCCTCCTCTGAACAAGTTATCACCTCACGAAAAATCAGATCCTGATGATAGAGGCACTTCAAGCACTGAAGTGCCTCGACAATGTCACCTTTGAGTCGGTTGCGGCGCTTGCTAATAGTAATGCCTGCAGCCGAAAATGCCCGTTCACTCGACACAGATGATGCCATGACAGCCAGATAGTCGCGAGCCAATGATGCCCATGTTGGGTAGCGGTGGCCATACTCCTGAGCATAGTAAGTCATCCGAAATCAGTAAATGAAGTACAGATACGTACTCCCCACCATTGAACAACAGTCATGCCTTCAGCCAAAACGTGCTCAACCTTGAGAAACCGGTGGAACTCGACAAGCCATGGTTTTTTTGGATCTTGCTCATCAGTGTCGTCGTCGGAAACATCACCTGAATTGTCAGAATCTGTATCCAGCTCGCGAAGCAGGTGATCGAGTTTTGTTTTTTTCTTTGGTGACCATATTTCTGAAGTAGACTCCTTGTTGAGTTCTTCATAACGCTCTTGGAACTGATATAAAAATAACTGAGTCTTTAGACATGAACAGAAAGCATAGGCTAAGTACCAGTTTTTGCGCCACATCGATTACCTCCTTCTGTAACTCTTTTGACCAGTGTTTCTTGAAATGCGACATTTTGATGGATGGATTCAGTACTAGATCACATTCACTCAGCGACTTGAGAAAAAAAAAGAGAGAGAGACGAACACATGGCCATAATATAAGCATTGGAGTCGGCAGTCTTGTCTGTGTAATATTCTTCCAGCTTTTGGGTGGCGGCGTCGAGCGCATCATGGAAGGGGGCATAATGTGGGTGTTTAGTGCGCTTGGACCATGCAGAGTGGAGCGCTTCAATTGCGGGGAGGGCATGACAGAGTGATGGGATATTAGTGGATGAAAACACATGCTGCACCTTATCGGCGTGCTATGCAACGGCCAAACATATCACACATCGTTAGTAGTTACACATCAAAAAATGAGAGTTCACGCATGCCAAGGAGCGAGCAAAGATCATGTACACGACCCCACTCAGCTGCGGTCATAGACAACGCATCGATCTTTGCTCTTTTCCCAAGATCGTCCTTCGATTTAACTCCAAGTTCGTAAACGAAAACATCAACGTGCTGAAAGTATAAAGTGATTAAATAGAAGGTGTGTAAATGGACGAAATACCTTTTTGAGGTTTTCGGCTCTATTTAGCATCGCATATATAGATCCCCACCTGATCTTCATGTCCAAGATAAGCTGCTTGGGGATTTGGATACCCTCACGTATTTGAATGTCCTTAAAATGTTGTTTTCTTTGCGAAGATGATCGCTCCTGTGCGTAGAATGGTAACAAATAAAGAAATCGAGGAATGATAAAATTTACCTTTACAGTTATAGCACGGACTAGGCCTGTTTCATCACGATCGGGCCCAATGACCACGGGCATGTGTTCCTCTTCTGAAGTAGCTTTTCGCGTGAAGAAATAAACATACTCTATGAACAATACCCCAGCGATCACAAATTTTGAAGAGTGCCTGCCCAAGACGCTTTCCGTTGTGCGACGTGTTCATTTGCGTGAAACCAAACAGAGCATGCTGTAGTGACCATGATTTACCATCAGCGCTCTCTTCAATCCAGTGGCCTGTGACAGCAAAGTAACTGTCTGCATTTGAAGCCTGCCACGCGTCGCACGTTAAACTAATCTGACCCTTAACCTTGGATTTATCCTAGAAGAATGGTTGATACGGAGTAACATGGTAGAATAAAATACACAGACATTAAGTCGATTCTTGAGCCATGTCATTTGAGCCTTAAAAAACCGAACAATTTCTGCCCGAGTTTGTTTTCGGTCGAGGAACTTGACGTCGCGAGTTGCCTGAGCAGCGATGTTGATCATCCGTTTAAACGCCGGGTGTTCAAATGCTTGAACGGGCTGCGGGTGTCAAGCGTGAGTATGAGGATATAAGAAGTTATGAAAAACTTACCTGATCCGTCTCGATTAACCATTGGATCGCCGCCTCATTAAATAGTTCATCGGAGTACGGAGCTTGCTTCTCCGCTTTCGGTGGGGCAGGACCAAAGTGACTGTCGACTTGTGTTTGTTCTGCCTGGGCCTTCTCAACAGCCTTGAGACGCCGTTCACGAGAACATTTGGGGAGCATCGAGACGAAGCCTTCTCTCTTACACCAATTCAAGTAATTGCCCTGATAGTAAATTTAGTCTGGATTAGAAGTTTGAAGCACTGAACAGGTACATACATGATGGGTCGATTCGGCAAGTCGTCAGAGAGTCGTGGGTTCGGCAACAGGATTAAAGTCCTAGCTGTATTTTGACCTTCAAAAATATGAGACGTAGTCAACGTGGAGAATTCAAATACTCACCAGCAAAGCTTGCACTTGCATCTACCGTACTTCTCACCATTCTTCGGTGGGGCTGCAGTTTCGAAAAACTGGTCGACATCGCATGTCGGACTTTTCTTGATCGGCGTGGAGATATCTATGTCGGCTCCCAGATCAATGACCTGTATGTCCTTGTACATGCCGTTCACGTCTGTTGCATCTGTGTCTTCGACTGTCTTGCCTAGACAATTCAGTTGTAAGTAAAGCACATTGCATCGATTAAAAAATGTAAAAAACTCACTTTCTGCTCGCTTCCTTTTTCTTACAGACTTCTTACTTGGACGTGCGGCGGAATCAGTGGAAGATTCCTCTTCATGAGCTTGATCATCGTCGATATCGTCGATAACGTCGTCAACGGTTGAGGGTTCTCTTGACGTTGGCAGTTGCGATGCATCAGATGCTGATAAGGCGGCGGCTGTGGCTGTTGCCCAAGATTAGATAGTAATTACTAATTAGATAGCAAAAAGCGACGTACCATTTGAACCCTTGGCAGCTGCATTTGCACACCCAGTAGCAATATTCTCACGATGTGAAGAAAGGATCGGCTTTTCAGCATTTTCCGGGTCAACAAGCTTCTGCGTGGGACGAGCCGTGCGACGTGTAGCCATAAAGAGGTTTGTTGTGGTATACCTGATAGAGAAAAATAGAATATATATATATATATGAATGGATGACTGTACAGTTTCTATCCAAATGCAGATAATATTTGAAAATCAATCAGCCACAAGAGCCGTGGCTCAGGCCGCGGCTCAAGGCTTCCAGCTTCATGAGCCTGAGCTTTGGGCTTTCCTAAGCCTCGACGACGGCCCAACAAGGCCCGGCTTCGGGATGGCTGGCCCTGGCTGGCTTACGGCTTTGGGCCGGGCCCGGCACATCACTAAACATAATTGGGCCCAATGACCTGTAGACAACATAAATTGACCAACATGAGAATATACAAATGGCCAAAGTTGGGCCCCATCTTCTACAACTAGTAATTAGGCTATGGGGCATAATTGGGCCCAATCTTTTGCAACCCATTCAGCTCCTGATCATTGGCTCCGGAAAACCCTTTCTGAACCGAATTTCAGAGTGGGGGTTAGGGTTAGGGTTAACAGTTCGAAGAATTTGGCTAGGTTCTGAATAGGGTTAGGGTTAGCCCTTTGGCCTTTGGCTCCAAGAGCTGAGATGCAAATGGAGCAGTGGTTTGTTAGTTTTGAATGCCTGGTGAATGGATGCATTCATTCACCATCCCCCAGCAGCTTTCCCCTCTCACATGGCTCCTCCAAAAGTCTGGCTGAAGAAATGTCTGAATTTGTCTTTAACATGCTGAATGTCAGTGCTCCGAAACTCCAGCTGAAAGAATACCAGATTTGCATTTAACATGTCAGTGCTCCGAAGGTCCCGGTGAATTTGAATTTGTCTTTAATATGCTGAATATTAGTGCAATTTTAAGCTGAGCAATGACGTTCAGCATGTTAGACAAATTTGGATATTTTTTCGCCGGGACCTTCGGAGCACTGACATGTTAAATTTTCGGCCGATGTTTGCCAAAAATTAACATGTCAGTGCTCCGAAGGTCCCGGCGAAAAAATATCAGAATTTGTCTTTAACATGCTGAATATTATTGCTCCGAAACATCGGCTGAAAATTTAACATAGTGCTCTGAAGGTCCCGGTGAAAGAATGTCTGAATTTCTCTAACATGCTGAATGTCATTGCTCCGAAATCTCAGCTGAAAGTTTTACATGTCAGTGCTCTGAAGGTCCCGGCGAAAAAATATCTGAATTTGTCTTTAACATGCTGAATGTTATTGCTCCAAAACTCCGGCAGAAAATATACCAGATTTGTGTTAAACATGTCAGTGCTCACTGCTCCGAACATCCACCCAAAAGAATGTCCCCATTTATGGTTAACATACTGAATGTTAATGCTCTGAAACTCTAGCTAAAAATATTTGTGTTGATGTCAGTGCTCTGAAAATGCACCTGACAACACATCCAGAGTTTTAATTAGTATGCTGAATGTCAAAGGTCTGCCAACCCAGCTGCAAACATGTCCTTATGCCCGCATGGACTACGATAAGTGTTTGAAGTGTCAACTTTTAGACTACAGAATGTTTGTAGTGTCCGCTTTTTAGACTACAAAAGTTTGTAGAGTCCATTTTTTTAGACTACAAAAGTTTGTAGTGTCCATTATTTCAGACTATGAAATTTGTAGTCTCCACCTTTTGAGACTACAATTGTTTGTAATGTTTGCTTTTAGACTACAGAATTCCGTAGTATCTGCTTTCTGAGACTACAAGTATGTAGTGTCTACTCTTCACATTTGTATGGTCCGCTTTTTCAAACCTCAAAAGGTTGTAATCCACTTTTCTGACACATAATTGGTGGTGTCCTTCACTATGAATAAGCATGTAGGTTCATGGGGCTGTGATTGAAAGACTGAAAAGGGTGGGCATTATGCCATTGTCATATCATGGGTTTTAAGATTGAACTTTGTGTCATTCTCATTCCTTGAACTATATCAATGGCAAATTCTTTTTTTCATAGTTTGAAAGCCAACATTCCAAACCATTGTAGTCTCAAAAAGTGGAGACTACAAACTTTCGTATTCTGAAATATTGGACACTACAAACCTTTAGACACTATGAGACCTTCTGAAAGCATTGTGTGACGTTCCAGAAACATTGTTTGGCCTTCCAGGAACATTGCTTGACGTCCCAAAGAACATACTTATCATCATGTTCTGAAATGCATGTTAAAATAAAGGTTTCAGCAGCTGTCAGTGCCAAAATACTTCCATGAACATTGTCTGACCTTCCGGGGAATATGTGCACTCATTACTATCATCCAATATGTTCAATACACCAAAATACAGGTGAAAGTGAAGGGCATGGACAGTTTTTAGTGCTGAAGTTCTTGTTTGACCTTCCAGAAACATTGCTTTAGCTTCTGGAAACATTGCCTGACATTCCAAGAACATTGCTTGGCCTCCCAAAGAATATACCTATCATCCAATATTTTTGATCTCCCGAAATACATGTCAAAATAAAAGGTTTAGGCAGCTGTCAGTGCCGAAATGCTTCCGGGAACATTGTGTTACCTTCCGGGGAATATGTGCACCCTGTACTATCATTCAATGCTTTAAATACACCAAAGTACATATGAAAATGAAGGATTTCAGCAGTTCTTAGTTGTGAAATTGTTGTTTGACCTCCTGGAAATGTTGTTTGACCTTCCAGAAACACTGTTTGACTTTCCGGAGACATTGTGTGACATTCCAGGGACATTGCCTGACCTTCTGGGAACATTGTGTGGCCTCCCAAAGAATATACTTATCATCCGATACTTTTGATGTTCCGAAATACATGAGAAATGACATTCAGCATGTTAAAGACAAATATGGACATTTTTTCACCAGGACCTTTGAGCACTGACATGTTAAACTTTCAGCTGGAGTTTCAGAGCAATGTCATTCAGCATTTTAAAGAGAAATTCGGACATTTTTTCGCCGGGACCTTCGGAGCACTGACATATTAAATTTTAGGCTGAGCAATGACATTTCAGCATGTTAGCCAAATTCAGATATTTTTTCGCCGGGACCTTTGGAGCACTGACATGTTAAATTTTTGGCCGATGTTTCGGAGCAATAATATTCAGCATGTTAAAGACAAATTCGGACATTTTTTCGCTGGGACCTTCGGAGTACTGACATGTTAAATTTTCGGCTGAGCAATGACATTCAGCATGTTAAACAAATTCAGATATTTTTTCGCCGGGACCTTCGGAGCACTGACATGTTAAATTTTCGGCCGATGTTTCGGAGCAATGAAGTTCAGCATGGTAGACAAATTCGGACATTTTTTCGCCGGGACCTTCGGAACACTGGCATGTTAAACTTTTGGCCAGAGCTTTGGAGCACTAACTAGTGTTGCCATGGCTTTGGCTTTTAGCTGGTTGAAGCCACAGCTGAGCCGAGCTGAGCTGAGCTGATGGATCTGGCTTGGCTACTGCTTGAGCCGGCTAGAGCCGGGATTTTGAGCCTCATCAACCACACATGCTAGCTCATTCAAAACAAATAAAATTAGCTTTTGTTGTACATATTATTTAACTAGTAATAGAATATACTGTAAATGAACCTAAGATCATAGAAAATAGCTAAGAATTGCCCGAGACTGAGTCACCCCCCACCAAAACAGAAAATGCAACATATCTCCAGAATGCAGACACGCAAACCTCTTGTCTCTTCAGGACCTTCAAACGACACTATAGTAGATTGTAAACGAGCCTTAGATTATAAGAAACAATGGAAATTTGACTGACCTAGTGTACTTGCCCCCCCAAACAGAAAATGCAACATATCTCTGGAATGCACATCTAGGAGCCTGCCCTAGATCATAACTCATCTAGAGCCTGCCCTAGATCATAACCCGCCCTAAAGTGCCTCATATATATAGTGCTTCAGAAACGACAGATGCTCTTTTGCTTTCCCATTTCACCTCCCCCCCAATCTATGTATGACCGTAAACTTAAGTAGTGTACCACACCAATTATAAATGAGTTTGGCATAGTATAACTTAAGAATGGGCACATGAATAGCCCAATAATAGCCCTAAGAAACATGTAATGGGTGCTGGATAGACACCATGAGGCTATATTGTATCTCGGTGAGTTCTGTACCGTTTTCCACCAAATCAGTGTTGATTACCAGCTATTTGCTGTCAATTTTAGGGCCTGAAGAGACGAGAGGCATCTGCCATCATATTTTTGAGAGATCTGTCATGCTAAGTTTCAGCAGGAGGGTGTACTCTATCTTCATGAGTTCTCCATCATTCTCCTTCATTAAAGGCTTGTTTACAACATATTCTAGTTTTGTTTGAAGGTCCCAAAAAGACGAGAGGTTTGCGTGTCTGCGTTCCGGAGATATGTTGCATTTTCTGTTTGGGGGGGCAAGTACACTAGGTCAGTCAAATTTCCATCGTTTCTTATGATCTAAGGCTCATTTACAATCTACTATAGTGTCGTTTGAAGGTCCCGAAAAGACGAGAGGTTTGCGTGTCCACACTCTCAAGATATTCCACATTTTCTGGTTTTGGGGGGGTTAAGCTCTATCTCGGTCAATTCTTTACCTTTTTTTATCGTTGAGGGCTCGTTTACAACATATTCTAGTGTCGTTTGAAGGTCCCAAAGAGACAAGAGGTTCGCATGTCTGCATTCCAGAGATATGTTGCATTTTCTGTTTGGGGGGGCAAGTACACTAGGTCAGTCAAATTTCCATTGTTTCTTATAATCTAAGGCTCGTTTACAATCTACTATAGTGTCGTTTGAAGGTCCTGAAGAGACAAGAGGTTTGCGTGTCTGCATTCTGGAGATATGTTGCATTTTCTGTTTTGGTGGGGGGTGACTCAGTCTCGGGCAATTCTTAGCTATTTTCTATGATCTTAGGTTCATTTACAGTATATTCTATTACTAGTTAAATAATATGTACAACAAAAGCTAATTTTATTTGTTTTGAATGAGCTAGCATGTGTGGTTGATGAGGCTCAAAATCCCGGCTCTAGCCGGCTCAAGCAGTAGCCAAGCCAGATCCATCAGCTCAGCTCAGCTCGGCTCAGCTGTGGCTTCAACCAGCTAAAAGCCAAAGCCGCGGCAACACTAATAGACGTGCCATGACGTCCAGACTGTGATGATGCATGTCGTCATCACTGTCCACATCAATCCAGGTGAGCAAGATGGCTCCTCTCTCCACCTTTTTTCATGAGAAGCAGGGCACGTCAGCGTGCCCTGCTTCATGGTAGTCATTTAGCTATTTGTTACTGTGTAGAATACCATTCTCAATGATCATTTTTTCTAGTGTTCGAAAGTCCGGTTAGGTCCGGTTATTGGGTGCCCAGGGGCTGTAACCGAGACCGAGACCGGTTAGCCTTTGTCCCGAAACCTAAAATAACCTAACTGGACTGCAACTAACCAGTTACGGTCGGTTATTTGGACCGAAAAATAAAGAATCCGTTATAACAAGGCAAATATGCTCATATGTATCTTGATAGATATTATTTCTGCATATTCTAGCTTTAAAACGAGCCCAAGAACGCTAAAATCGGTGAAGAATTGACATATTTATGCAATTATCCTTGAAAGTCTACACATTTGAGTGATATTTTAGAGATTTGACTGTAACTTAGTCAAATTTTAAGTGTTTTCGACGTTCTCAAGTGCGTTTTGAAGGTGTATAATAGGGCTCGTTATAACCGGTTATTCCATTTTCGAAATCAACTAACCCTAACCGCGGTTAGGTTAGTGTTGCGGTTAGGTCCGGTTATTTTCCAGTTATTTTCTGGTTAACTAACCTAACTTTCAAACACTAGTTTTTTCGAACTATTCTCAAATTCCACAAAGAAAAAATGTGCAGGGATTGAACTTGCATTGGAATTCTGTTGTAACTCATGAACTATGTGACCTGTCCTGGAGGAACGGGTCTAAAGCTTGTTCTATCTTATCAGAGATCTGACTGTTCCTTTTGTGTAATCTAAGGCTCTAAGCGAGTATCCAGCTTATATAACACGAAATAAATCTAAAAGGAGGAAACAAGCCCTGATGATCTCGCAAATCTGAGCGAGTATCCAGTATCCCGCTTTACCCCGTTTCCTACAGCTCGCAAACACCCACAGGACACACTGCCGCAGCTCAGCTCAGTGTTCTGCAGGTTGCTTGCTTGTGTTGTTGCACGCCGTGTTGATATTGTGAGGTTTGGGTCCTCCCTTCCTCCTCTTCCCTTTTTCTTTTTCTTTTTCTTTTTAGCCCACAAACACCGGTATCTGGCCGGAAATTCGAATGACCTGCCCTAATTCACGCAGTCGCTCCTTGGCGCAAGTTCCGTAACACGAATCTTGTCGGCTCATCCTCATCATCGGTAGGCACCTAACCGATGGCGACAAAAACACTCCTTCTCAATGTCGTGTCAAACCCCACCATTCGGGTGATGTGCAATTTTGATAGTATGCACTCGAGCCAATTCACCCTGAAGCTGCTTCAGTCCGGATCGGCTCCTTTCACATGGTATTACACTCTCAGATAGCCAGGATGTACTCCGAAGCGGTCCCAACTCAGAAATAGTTTCACGAGGCTGACGGACAGCTGGCCCTCGTTCTGCTACCCAGCACATTCAACGGTACTTGATCCATGCACGCACCCACCATGTTCTAACGATGTATTAACAAAGAACTTGTAAGCTGTTCTAACAATGTATTAACAAAGAACTTGTAAGAATTATTATCTGGTCAGCTACTTTGATTAAAGGTTCACGACGATGGACCTCGAGAAATTAATCTACAGATATAAGAAGGCAGGAAATTCCGAGACCCGCGCTATGGCAGTAATTGCTGTACGATCGGAATGATCATGTTGACTTGATTGTCCGACAGGTAACCATACTGTCATCCCGCATTGTACATGTCCTCCATTTGCTTTACAGCATTTCCTGCAAGAAGATATAATTAAATTTCCAAAATATATTTTTTATCACGTACTCATCAGTGAGCCATGGCTGGCGAAGGGCTGTATTGCAGTTAGCACACGCTCTATCAAATTTGACATTGATCTTTCAGAGGAATCGCCCCATTTTTCATGGGATCGCAACGATTTTACCTCGTTTATGATGATCTGTGCTGCCTCTAGCCAAATGTACTTTGGTAGGAGAAAAAATAAGGATGAGCATGAGGAGAAGTGATTGGAGTTTGACGTTACCGCTATGGTGGGGTTGAGGAATTGATAATTGCCATGCACGAGCATCAGTATCCCCTCAAACACGCCCTTGGCCGCGTCTAACCGCTTGCGCTTCAAATCATCGTTGCGCTCTGCGAAGAGGGCGTGTAATTTGATCAGGCAAGCGTGGAGGATGCTGTGACACACCACAAGCTTTCTTACATGCTCCGGTTTGCGGATACTTGGTATGAATGCAAGGGGCGGCAAAGAGGCCTGGAGGTGCTGAATTTGGGCGTCGAGGATTGCAAAAGCCGTGAAGAATGCGGAAGAATTGGAAGGTTCCATTCCTGGTTCATACTTGAACAGTCAATTTAGTTTTAGATATTGATCTTCGTGCATGCTCACCACGGTCAGAATTGCGAACCATTTCTGCAACCTTTTCCCACAACAATACTGCTTTGGCGTGCATGGCCAACGGGGATTTGTCGCTGTTGGGCGGCGTTTGTCCATTTAAAAAATCCAATATCGTGCTTTTCGCTGTCACATTAGGCCGGAAATGGCCCTCAAAAAAAAAAAAGAGAGAATCGACGATTTACTTTGGGACGGATGAATAAAATGAAAGCATCGCACCTGCGCGTATTCTCCCATATCTAACGGCCATGGAGTTACAAATTGAGAGGATGGGTCATCAGATGGAAAGATCATCTGCGGGGCTTCGCCGAGGCTGTTGGCGAATGACCTATCCAAGATCAAAACGCTCCACATTCCGATAATGCGTTCCCCTGCCTCTACACTGTCCTGTGGAGGCAGTAAGACCGTTGTTGTTGCAGGGCCGATTTTGTGAAGCCCGGCGTAAATGGACATCGAAACTGCAGCGGTGATGTGATATCGTGCTTCTGGATAACGAGAATTGGCGATGAAGTAGTATGCGAGGAGCACCTCTGCTTGAATCCCGTGTATCATTTCAAGCGGGTGACTTCCTGAGAGGTTTGAGTATGTTGCTTCGACAGCTAGTCTACGGTATCTCTCCTCTAGTATATCACTATTGGCCTGACGGGAGATGTAAATTCCGCAGAGAGAGACAGCGTAGATTAGAGGAGGCGCAGGTCGTGACGGATGACCGATGGGAAGGGCAAGGAGCATCGCGGATTTAAATCGCGCTGCGTTGAGAAAGAACCCTAATTCTGACGAGTAAGGCAGAAAACTATTCAATCTATACATTATGGTGAGGTGATATCTCTTAGATTAAGTTGCGATTTACTCACAGCTGTTCAAGTGTGGGAGGAATCAGTTCATCGTGCTCGGGACTTTGCGGGAGAATAGATATTTGACGACTCGCATAAGGGTCGCTCAAAGTAATAGAGGCCTGTGAATTTGGCGTTTTTTTGAGTTGGCGAATTCGTGCCTCGAGGCGTGTAATCTGTTCCTCAAGAATTTCTGTTTGTGTGGGCACGTTGGTCTCTTCATATTGACAATCTTCGGACCGATCGTGAGTTATACATTGTTCGCATGCAGGGCGGGCTCTATCACACTTCTAAAGATGATAGTTACGTTAGCTCGAAGTAAGGGTGAGGGGGATGGGGAAAGCGCACTAGTTTCCCCCTACGACATGGGATACATGACGTAGCCTTGGAGAGGTGACTAGTCCCGCCCCGGAATTGACGGTTCTCTGCACTCATGATGTCGATGTTTTGCGGATTTGCGCACCCCTTCGACCAGTTTTATAGGGGGAAATTTGCATTTGCTAGTTCCTTCCGGAAGTCACCAAGCCGATCCCCATATGAATCCTGTGTACCCACAGGCAACAGCCTTCTGACTCGTTTTTTTCTCGATGAATAAGCGTTGGTGCGTTCGCCCTTTTAACTCAAAATGTTCGACTCACATGTCATTTGGTGAAATTCGTGGTCGTGCTTTCAACTAGGAAGTGGATTCCACGTTTCTTGAAGGTAGTGGTTACTTATATACCTCGCCAGAAGAAACGTCTGTCTCTCCGTTGGGCTCCAGCGTTCCGGTTGCAAACGAAGCGTATGCCGACAAGTCCGGGAATCAGAAATTTTTAATCCGGAATCCCGGATGGATCGGAGGAACTTGTTGCGGCCAGAGATGACGTCGGTGACTGCGAACATATCTTGCCGTGGCTGCGGTGACCAAGCACTGGGCAACTGTCATTGTCAACATTTACTACTTACACGTGACTTAGCCTGCATGGTGTTTAAAAGTTAAACCGTGAAGGCCTGGAATCCGTAGATGAGGCCATGAGGACGTTAGCTGTGTGTGTATCGGTCACACAAAGGCGCCCGCGGCATCTTCATCCACAAAGAGTTCCACCGTATCTTGTTCTCCAAACGCGTTTACCGCACTGGAACTTATTCAAGCTTCTTTGCACCTGTAGATCTGCGTATCAGTTGCAATCAAACACTGAAGAGTTAATGCCTACCAAGCCAAACGCCATCATCATCTCTCTGCCAAATTCGAACTTGTCCATCAGAAGAGTCATCGTTTCGATGGCCAATTCAAGCAGGTTGCTCACTGCATCGTCAAACCTGTGGTCGAAATACTTAGATTGATCTCGCAGTAAACAGCTGCTTACTTTTGGAGCCCAACTTGTGTGGCCACATACTACAGTTGATCGGCTTCCTTCTCCTTGTGTGTAAGGGTTGCGGTTGGGTTGCAAGCGAGGTTAGATAAGGTTCGTGGGATACGTGTATGTCGGAGTTTTCTAATTAGGCATCACAACCGGTTCTAACTTGTTGTGGACGTTCCTTTCAAAATGGCCGTTATAAACAGAACCAACCAAAGAGTTTTTAGTCACAATTTTGGTCCCATCCAGGGTGGCAACTGGTTGCAATGGAGCTTGTGACGCGATTGTTGCACGATTGTAGCCAATTTGGGGCTAAAAAACAGAAAAATGGGCAACTTTCAACAGTTAGCACCGGTTAGAACGCCGATTCAATGCCGTCCCAATCTCAGCTGGTTGTGACGAAAGAATTAAATCTCCGACATAACGTTACGCCTGTTTGTGAAATCAGAGAAAGGAGCTTCTAGGCTCGTGACCAACCACTTCAGGCCTGACGCTTTTGAGTGACAGCAGACCTCAGAGGCCGATTCTTTTGATGGTAGGAATTGGCCTCTGAGGGGTGTGGCCGCTCTCGCACCGGCATAAAAAATCCAAATCAAGCACGCTTCTTTTCACGTCTAAAAATAGCTGCCAGAGCATCAAAGCGACAGCCTGTCGGTTGCTGCACTGCGAGGTAGCACTCGACCTACATTACCCGCAGCCAGGTTTCCTCAATCTGCTGAAAATGTAGGCAAACTGTTATATTCTGAAACCATGATTGCCATTGTCCATTCACTCAGCACACAGACTAAGAATTCTGGATTAAACTTCGTGCCAGAACTCCATCGGGAGCCCACATTCCCGGGACAACAGTACCGCGACGCCCTCCCGCTCGCTCCCCTAGCTCATTCTGTAAAATAAGAATTTCATAACTCTGAAAATTATACATATTGCCAGTGGTTTACACTAGGTGGGGGTTCGATTTTAAATGGTGGTGGCTGCACCTGTCTATTTCACGGCCATCTTGAGGAGGCTTACCCCAGAAGAAAGAAATTGTCGAAAAATAGGAAACCATTATAGTCACTCCTGTATATATTTCCCTGTTTAACCATAAATGCAGAATTGATAAAGAAAAGATGTAACTCTCAGGCATTCAACATCTTAGCAACAGACTCTGCTCAATGGATGGTTTGTTTTCTCAGACCTCGCAAATTCACAGCACTAGAATCAATTCACCATAGCAATCCAAGTCTCATTATCTCCAATGACAAGTCCGGTTTCAAGGAGAAGAATACTGAGGCATTCCTTGAGGCATAAGTTACAGGCAGAGTTCAAGTGAGTCGATTACCTGAACCTTTTTCAAATTGTTCTTCCCCAAGCACCTGTGGACCTCATTTTTGTGGGAGCCATATTACCAGGTACTATATTTCGAACTTTTTGAGAGTGTGCAGTTAAAACTGACACCAGCAGAAAGGACCTTTCGCTATATACTAAAATGATGCTGCGGAAACCACTTGATCTCATGTCTACTGATTCACGCCGTACAAAAAAAATACCAATGCCAGCCATCATGTAGCCCAATGCATGAAAACCAGCGATATTGAGTTAGTATTGAGGAAGGAGGTGGAAGCGAGGTTCAAATTATATTTTTCTGGAGTAAAGGTCAGACCACGTAGACTACATCAAAGTTGGGCAAAGATTATCGTCTTAAGGATTGTAGCAACAGTTACAGCCTACAACAACAACAACCCCATGAATTTTGTCCTACATCGAGCCAATTCCAATGCAAAAGAGTAGTTCTATTATGTCTCTATGAACGCAAAGCTGCTGCAGGATATGAATGAGTGCCTCCGATGTTATTTTTTCTATGTTATGGTCTCCACATCAGAATCTCTGTCATTTCTCAATTCTATTGAAAGTTGGATGATGCAAGGATGGAAAGTGTGTATTCCAAGAGTTAATATTGTAAGGTCCATTGATAATCTAACCTACATCGAAATAATAAAGAAGTCCCCAGCTGCAGAGAATGATAAAACATCGGCCGGGATTGACATGTCAGGAGAACTCGAGAAACGAGACTCGGGAAGCACATTGATGCATGGCTCAAATATATATTGGTCAGAATACATTCCAATCAAAGGAGAGAACCTAAGGCTTACCGAAGAGAAGAGGGTGACCGTCATATGTCTTGGGAACAAGGGAACATCAGAAGAAAACAGAACTACAAACGGCATACAGTACTCACTCGCAAACGATTATCCACCTGTTTCCTCACTTCTTGCTATCACTACAGTCCTTTCCATTCGGAGCAGATGTTGAGGTAGGAGGAGAGCGTCGTGACCAAGAGATTTGGTAAATGTAGTGTTTGAAAGTCCGGTTCGGTCCGGTTTTTTGATGCCCAGGGGCGTTAACCGTAACCGTAATCGGTCTGCCTTTTCCCCAGAAGTCAAAAGACCAGACCGGACCACAAAAAGACCGCAGACCACGGTTTTTTGCGGTCTATAGACTGGTTTCGGTCTGCATCGGTTTTAACCGGTTTATGACCGGTCTTTAGGCCAATATTTTAAAATTATAAATCGGTAAATTTATTAACATCTCTAATAGCTTCAAAACGAGCCCAAGAACGTTAAATTCCATTAGGAATTGGTGCTTCTATAAAATAAGTCTGGTACATTTATTATTCCCAAAAGTAATTTACATTTTAATTCATATCTCTCTCTCGTTTTTTTACCAAATCATACGTTCTTGGGTGCGTTTTAAAGGGTATTTAAGGGGCTACAAAAGACCGGTTCACGTTAACCGGTTTTTTTGCGGTCTTTACATTTCAAAAATAAAAGACCATAACCGCAGGTCCGGTCTTTTGTGGTCTTGGTCTGGTCTGGTTACAGTCTTTTTCCAGTCACAAGACCGGACTTCCAAACACTAGGTAAATGTGTGACACATCAAGTTCTGAGCAGACTCCATTGGTGGAAAGTGCTTGAAATGTGATACTGATATGAGTATAGAGATAGAAGAATCTCACATAAAGGAAAGACTCACGTTTCAGAAAAATTTCAGCTGTCGAAAGTTCCGTGGATGGCTAGGTGTGAAGTTTGAACATCCTGCACATTGGCCTCGTGTGGTCTGATCACCATCAGGAATGAATGGTAGAAAACTTAACTATCTGGATTGAAAAAACAACCAGTTCCCATGACCCTTCTACAGCGACCATAATTCCGCACCATTGTTAAGTGCATCAGGCCATTTGACGCTGATATATACCAGGCTGGATATTGGTGGCGGCATGAATCCCTGTTTGGTGGTGTAGAATGCTGCGCAAAGAGAGTAGGCAGAGCAAGCGGTTGGTGGGCAACATGTCACTGAAGGGGGTGGAGGTTGTTTGTCGTTGGAAGGGGTTGTTGACATCGCAGGCTAGCCAAGCGCCAAGTGCTCAGCGCTCATGTCCAGCACATGCCTGGACACTGGCAACCATCAGCCGGAGCTATTTTTGGGACAACAGCGTGGGTAGTGATGGGATCACCCCCCTCAGAGGTCAATTACCACCAGACAAAGAATTGGCCTCTGAGGCCGTCTAGCGCTTGAGAAGCGTCAGGCCCGAGGTGTGACCAACCGTTTCTTCAAACTCTGCAAGCTACGTTCAGAAACGGCTGGGCTGAATGGATTGAGTCTTGTCGAGGTCACATTTTGTGACATGGGACTTGGTGAAATTTCATCAAATTGGTACGTCTGCTCTGTATCGACTGTCATCTGCCATCAACCTCATCACTCCCATTCCTCGTTCCATCTGGCCCATATCTAGTGTTGTTGGCAAAACTTTGCCATCTCACCTCGCCACCTAGCGACCAAAAATTTCTGCAAAGGGGTGGCGAGACTTGGCAATCCACCAGGTGATATTCGGACTTTCAAATGTTTTTGGCTCACACTTCTCGTATGAAAACCTATTATCAGCGGAGATTCAACAACTCCATTTCATTGAAATGGTGTTCCAATTGACGAAAGCTTGATCTGTGGGTTTTGAATACATCCGCAGCGCAATTCGGAAGGTGCCATGCTCCTCACTATCCATTATTGGTGCTACATTCGTGAAGCTCTCTGGAAATTTTGGCTAACTTGATCCTTACATGTCAACTAGAGCTTATGATACTGTTTTTTGTGTTCTGAACAACTCACTGAATGAATATCTGTCTTGCCAGTCTCGCCACCATTCACCAGGTTCACATGCCAGCCGCCTCGCCACGCCAGCAACTGGTGAATGCTCTGGGAGGTTTCGCCATCAACACTACCCATATCGCCTTCACCCTCGTCACTATCTGACTCACCTGTATCGACAAATTCTTCATCTTCAACTACAATCTCGTCCATATCAAGCACAACATCTTCCTCAGTCAACCGTGACAAGGTTTCCTCTGCCACCCTGTTCTCAACGTCATCTGTAGTTGGACCTTCCTCAAATTTGTTCTTGTTGCCTTCAGCTGCTGGAATCAAAGGAATTGGAGATGTAACCAGGGGTGGAGGTGGAGGCTGTGTTGGGATATGTGGCCTGTCATTTAAGAGCAGCAAGTGATACCAGTTTCATCTTCCGTCGTATTTGAAGCCTTTTGAAGGCTGCGTATCCTAGTTATCCTCTGCCACCACCACCACCAGCACCGCCAGTACCTAATTCTTCAGCTTCAATTTTTTTTTGTTTTTGGGATCTGTGTCATTCACGTTATTTTTACAAGTACACTCCATTAAAATATGTGCCTCAAGCACTTTTTTTTTGAAAGTGTTGCCACGCTATTTCGATGTTCTGGCGCAAAATGCGAAATTTCACTACAGCCGTTTGCATAATTCTGTGAACATGCAGATTTTGTTTTCCTGGCATGATGTGACATAGTTACCTAAAAGGGGATCGTTTCTACTTGCAGAGTCTTGCACAATGATCATGACTCACTGTCAGACAACTGGTATTTTGAGGAAGGCTTATTGATGTATTGAGGAATTTGTGATAGGGTAGATTGCTCTGTAGGGCTTATATCTAAACTTTAAATGTGTAACTACCAAGCACATGGGCAAGTCAACAATATATTCAGTAAACAGACTGTTAGGCCCTCAAACATTGACGATTGGCTGGGATTGAGACTGAGGCAAGATGATAGGGCCACCAGGAATGCTATTCAGGTATTCTGTATGAGTGAGGGGGGAGTGAGCTTTTGGAGAACAATAAGCTTATGGAACACCATGCACAGAACCAGGATTCACATCCAGCTCAAAGATCTGGCAGGGAGAGTAGGATCCATTCCGGTGGGTTCTTGGTGAGTTACTGATAGCACTGGAATAGACAATAAGAGCTTCATAGTGTGGCAACGCTGAGGACGGTGAAGAGTTAAGAGAGATGGACATTGCTTAGTAATAGGTGAGATGTCACGTCACGCTGGAAAATAAAATCTCGGTGTTCACGGAATTATGCAAAGAGCTGTAAGTGTTGTGTCACACATGGGGACCTCGACAAATCTGGCTCTGTTCCGCCCAGTCCTTTGGTGGTGATCTTGCCTTTCACTCTCCACCTGATGTTTGAAGCCACAACAAAGCCACAACATGGAACAAACACAGCGTGATCACCACCGAGCGAACTGGTAGCGAGTCTAAGGAGCTTCATCAATTTGCGTTGGCGGCGAGGAGAGAAGCAGTTACGAGCAGCCAATAAACGATCCCAAAATAGCCCAAGATCAACTTATTTCCTTTATATGTGATCGCTGCGGCGCTACAGAGTTTATTTGTTTACCTGAGTTATTATGTAACATAGTCAGCCTGAAATTATTACCAATTTATGCCCGCTACAGTCATCCACCCCCTAATGATACACCACCCCCATTTGATACACTTTTGACTAGCTCATATGTCACTCAATACCGCACCGATTTTTACGAAAAAAATTGCAACAAGTAATATAAGCTCATATCTACTGCTGTACAAAATTTGGAGACATTTGAGGCAGCATTGACGATGCTGTGGAGTTTCCAAAATGGACTGTTTCAGAAATGGCCGAAATACAGTCACACCCCTCAATGATACACCCTTAATTTTGGTTTTTCTTCCTCAAATGCTGTTCAAACATTCTGAAATTTGGTACACTTATAGAAGGGCATTTATCAAAGATTTTCATGTAGTTTTTGTGGTGAAAGATTGTGCTCACATTTGTTGAAGCTAATTTCTCAATTTCAATGTATCATTAGTGGGTGGATGACTGTACGTAAGTAGTGGGTTTTAGCCTGCAGCGCTCAAGGGCTCCACCGTGGGATACGTTACGCCTGTTTGTAGCCCTTTTGCATTTGTTTGGCTTCCGCTTCGTCATCGTCGTGAAACTTGTTGAAGGTGCCAGCTGCGAGGAGCGAACCGCGTAAGCGGTTCGGCGACGAGCAGCCAACAAAGGATCCCAAAGTCACTTTTTAAGAGAGAAAAAAACATTTACTTTTTATTTGCTTTTTATATAATCGCCGTAGCGGGCTTTGCGCCCGTAGGCGCGCTCTATGGAATCAATTACCCGTGCACAACCCTCCTAATCCGGACTGACCCAAAAAAACACATCTGTTGTCTTGAGTTTTGATTCCATAGAGACTGGAGGCGAGTCTACATGAGGCGAGTCTTTTCCATTAAGAGGTTCCGCTATTAATGCTCTGTATAGTTTGAACCGCGTCATCGACATGCTGATTTTGTATACACTGGAAATGACATTGTTGACGGCGTGAGTTCATAATGACGTTGTTCCTCCTCTGTATAATTTATCTTTAGAGCGCTATCTTTGGCCACAATGATCTGTGTAAGCAGACGAAATTCATTCCGATTCTACGCTAATGCCTTGAGTTAGTGGCTAGCATTAGAACAAAGCTTAATATTCTTCGCTCTTCTGGTTATACTTCCAAAACGTCAATTTGTTCTTACCTTTCCTGATTCGCCATTTGATCCACATTTCACCAGTTTACGCCAATTCCTTCCTCGCGACGTAAGTTCCTCACTCCTACTATTTATCGTCAAAGCTCAAACAGGGCACAAAAAGGTTGAATTCACGCAAGCACATTCGCTCGGCTCAATCACAAGCGCGCAACGAAGAAGCAAAATGGTCTAGCAATTCCACCTCTAGATCCACCTCTGCCTTCGGTCGTTTCTCCGTGAGCGTAGTGGCTCTCCTTTTCCTAACCTGAAATACCAACCTTTTGTTTCTTGACGTAGAAGACCGCCCCTCCCGCGCCGTTGGCGGTGCGTGTCAATGTCGAGAGAAGTGTTCAGCGGGATTTCGACGTTTCTAGCGGATGACACGGATCAATATGTGCGCCCCTTTCCCCAGCGTACTTACTATCCTAATCATGTTGACGCCTCCTGGCATTCACAAGGCTGGTCATACTTGATGCGAAAATAATCCAGGATAATTCTTTTTTACAAGAGGATTATCATCCCTTTCGGAATTCAGGTATTGTACGAACGTAAAGCTAATGTGTGTCGAGTGGAAAAAAGGTGCCAGAAGGATTTATGTTAAGATCCTTACTCGCCTTTGGAAAGGGGTCATTTCCGTGTTCTAGAGAAGGTACCGTAGTAAAGTGGGGAATTTGAACGCGATCTGTTTATGCTAAACGCGAACCACACATTGACGCTCACGTCAAATGGCCAAGGTTCGACGGAGGCTAACTTTCTTAACGACGCTGAGCTTACGGACTCGTGGTTTACCGTTACGCTATCGAAAAACTTCGCGAACCGATCAATTTCAGCTATGAGATCAGAGGTGCGAAGGAGGAAGCTCATAAATCGTCGATCTCTCATTTCTCTCGGGAATGCCGAACGCCAGCTTTCCGTGACTGGGGTTAGAAGCTCAAAGATCTTATTGGTTGCCCCTTCGAACCTAGATGTTACGACCGGTTGAAGGCTTTTGAAAAGTCTGAACCTGTCTGCCAACTCTGATCCTCACACTCATTCAAGAATCCCTTTCATAATTCCTTTTCGTAACAATGTACAGTTTTTCACAGGCCCAGGAGAAAAATAAGATAAACATCACATTCCTTCTAGCCGACTTGAACGACTGACCTCGTCATTTGGTCTCAATACTAGTGACGCGCTCTACCAACTGAGCTAAGAAGGACATAAACCTTCTGCACAACATTACAACATGAGGCCATGGCCCAATGGGCCGAGCGCTGGTATCTGACAATATCAAACGATCATCTCTTTTCCCAACATCTTGCAACTGTCTCTGATATCACCGACATACCATGCCATCCTCTCACTCAAATAATAAAGCAAACACAGGTGATCCAGTTCAGACTGCCACTAATGAACCTGCGATCATCCCATCGGTTTCCCATTCTATGCCAACCTCCATCAAGTTCATTCTGCCCCAAGCGTACAAAGATGGTCAAGATCACTATGTTGTGACAACAAGTTGCCCCACGACATACGAGGTGATTTAACCTTTTTATCGGTCCCAACTCACTTACAACAGATGGTAGGACGCTACCTCCGAAGCCATCAAGCTTTTAGGCAAGTATATGCTCGATCCGACACCCGAAAACACCATTTTAAGGTGTTCAACGAAGAACAGACGTGGCGACTGGGTTTGGGCCGACATTCCTCCGCAGGACTGGACCCTCACGATGAGTCGGTTTGGAGTGGATGAAGTGGGAGTTTTTGAAGGGCGCATAAACGTCAAGAGAGCGAATCAGGAATTCGTTCACGGCTATGTCAATTTGACAGTCGCGAAAGTGGAGGGGAGTCAGTTGACATGGAGCAAGTTATCTCATGAGAACGGAAAGACATTTAAGTCGGTCGCACTTATGAATCGTCCCCGAAGTTATAAGGCGAGTGATGATCTGTATTTTCTCTTCGCCTTAGTCTGACCATCGCATCAGGAAGCAGTTGAGTTCGTGAAACATATGATTAAAACAAATCCGACAATTGGAACCTTTTTGCCTCCTTCAGCATACAGTAAGCACACGCCGTGACTTGGATATTCACCACAAACTCAACCATTCCATCTGTAAAGATCGCGACTCCTTTGCCGACAATTTGACAAACTTCACTTCCTGTTACTTTCTAAGTGACTCTGGCACGACCTTGTGGGCAGAATTCCCACAAAATGCATATGAAGACGACGAGGTCTGGCGGGCGATCGTACCTTTTCCTCATTCGACCTTGGGAGTAATCGCCAGCTGAATTTTTTGTTGACGGAAATTTACAAACGCGATGGACGTGGTATGATGAAGGTTGTGTAAAAAATACGTAGTACTAGTAACTACACGTATTCCCAAGCAGTCTAGGAAAGTTCACTATTTTGAAACGCGTGGTAGCAAAATGAGTTGGTGTCGCCTTGCCACAACTACGGTATGTGACGTCTCATACTATTTTTGAAAAATTGAATTCGCCAAAATGCACACTGTCACTATTCCTTGTGAATATTTTTTGGCTACGCAGTTAATTTTCCGTCCATTTTGCAAACCGCAGGCAGGGCACATATTTTAAAAAAGGTCAAATTTTGATTATTAAGCTCTCTGTCTGGGAGTCGAACCCAGCTTTCGCGCGGTGCAAGCTATAGTGATACAATTGCATGACAGGCGCGTGTACTAACCGATATACTAACAGAGAGTTATCTACATTGTACAGAGATTTATGTATGAAACATAACAAATCGTACACGTCCTATTAACCTCGAACAGTAACTAGGGGACGAAACGTATCGGTTCGGACGAAGATAAATACCTGCTCTGGGGCTCGAACCCAGTCACGTCACTCACACGTCGATTTGTGCCAAGTTCCACCGATGGGCTAACAGGATGTTTATGGATAGAAGGTAGAGTTCAACTTTCTGAAGGGCGGGTATTGCCTCATTTAGTGCTGAACGCAACCGTATGTGTGATATCTTCATAACGGCTCGGCGGCAGATCTTCTTCAAGCAATCTTCTCATATCCTCATGGATGATCGATGATCGATGATCGATGAGGGTGGATATATGCGCCAGCACATGCGCTCGGTACACCAAAAGCTAATAGATAGGATGTACATACACGGTACGAGCAGAAGATGACTCCATGTATGCACCCAAAACAACAAAAAACACCCTCCCCCCACAAAATCTAACCTTCCGTCCGTCCATCCGTCCGTTTACCGCCGATCCAACGTCTACCAATGTAACTTGTGCGACGGGCACTGATACCCATTCGGGTTCTTGAACAAGTACAGCTGATGATAATCCTCGGCGTCCCACCACGTGCCGGCTGGGATGATCTCCGTGACGATGTTCTTTCCCTTTGGCGTGAAGTACTTTGCCTGGATTTCTTCCGTTAAGCATTGGGCGGTGGTAGCTTGTTCGGGGGAGTGTGTGAAGATTGCTGAGCGGTATTCTGCGTCATAGATGAATGATTGAGCGAACGAACGAGTGACGGAGGGTGGGGACTTACGGCTACCGGTGTCGCCTCCCTGGCGGTTTACCGTTGTTGGGTCATGACTACGATAGAAGAACTCTAATCATATTCACCCGTTCAACACCATCGAACGAGTGAAGAAAAGGGAAAGGAAAAGCACACACCAACAAGTTCACCATAGCTTACGATCGACGGGTCAAACTCGATCTTCACCGCCTCTGCATGGTCCGTCGCGCCCGCACACACCAGCTTGTAACTCGGGTTCGTAACCAGGGGGTTCCCACCCGTATACCCCACCGCAGTCTTCAAGATCCCCTTATTCTGCGACGGGGGGAAGTGCTTCAAGAAGATATGTTCGACGCCCCAGAAACACCCCGCAGCGAACGTAGCGATTTCAGGCTGGACAGAAGCTACGGCGTCCTCGCCATCAGTAACTGACACGTAGTAAGTAAGCGCAGGACACATACGAGACGACATTGGCGCTTGGAACGCAGCTGGGTCAAGGACAGGGCGGGATGAAGACAAGATAGACTTGATCCTTCCGAGCATTCAGGCAGGCCGATGAGCAAGGGGAATTATGGCGCAATTATGCCATC
Source organism: Laccaria bicolor S238N-H82 (assembly GCF_000143565.1). Taxonomy (NCBI): domain Eukaryota; kingdom Fungi; phylum Basidiomycota; class Agaricomycetes; order Agaricales; family Hydnangiaceae; genus Laccaria; species Laccaria bicolor. The sequence goes on from NW_001889909.1 coordinate 369,277, forward strand.
AACCGCCCATCGTTCGCTGCTTGTTTAAATGTGGATTAAAAATCTACACCCACGTGATGCGATAAGAAGCGACTCGGACGGGTGACGTCACGGGAAGTAAGCCAATCGAGCGGGAGCATAGCCTTGTGTATATGAAAATAAGATGCCAAGTGTTTTCTTTTATATGCGTTCGGTAGACGATTGGAGCGGTGGTGTGAATTATACAGTGAATACACGGGGTGTCGGGCAGCGGCCTGGAGAGTACCCTTATCTTTGCCTTATCTCTCTTCAAATTGTTTTCTTGCCTTGTTGCTGAAAAAAAAAAGTAGTTGTCCGGACAACGCGTAACGTAACACGCTCGATGGATCACCTCCTGAGTGGGGAAGAGAAGTCGCCGCCGTTCTATATGCACGGAGAAGCGTTAGGCATGCCAAAGAGTTCCGCGGCGAACGGTCACCCAACGTAGCAACGAAAGATTTTTCATTTTAAATTTTTCTCGACGGTCGGTTCAGGTATGTCTTACTTCTTCTCTCTTCTAGCAAGTACGTTATTCTGAAGTCTGCAGACTACACGGGCCGTATAGATTCTTTATGGTCGCGAAGCAATTTTCTGTCATCTCCGACTCGGAGTCGTCAAGCTCAACTCTTCTTCACCGTGAATTCGAAGAATTGCCTCGAGTTTTCAGGCTTCCTTTCATGTTTTACACAGGGGATACGTTCCTCCGTTACCCCGTCTTTCCGGCATTGTCATCTGAATTACAGGTAAGTGATTACTTTGACCCGTACGATATCGTTTATACACCCACCTAAATTAGATTTTACATCCGTTTCTATATCCATAAGCCATTCCGCAAAAAAAATACACGGCCTGTTATCAACCGGACGCATATACGCGCCTACCGATAAACGTGAGCTTTGTTACAACGAAGCGCGACGTCTCTCAATCAATTCCTGCACCACAAGCCAAAATCCAACGAACCAATACATTATCATTGGAAGAGTTTCTCAGGACGCATACCGTGCAAAAATATGGTGATTAATCCCTCTGTCACGCTCAGCACACCCCTCAGAGGCCACGCAGCGCTTGAGAAGCGTCAGGCCCGAGGTGCTCAAAGCCCTAGTCAAATGGTGAGTGCCTGATTATTTTTTTACTTCGTCCTGATTTATTCACAGTGCCTCCTATGAAAAAATAGGCTAATGCGCGACGAGCTAATTTATCTGGTATGGTACTAGAAGGGAAGAGGTACGGGGCCCGGGGTTCAGGAATCAGGAGGTCTGACATGCTCCACTTCCATCGAGCGATCCGCAATAGATGTTAGTCTGAAGGCTACCGCACTGACACGGGCCAAAGTCATCACAATTATCTCGAGTCAAATCACACCTATTTAAAAACCGAGTGAGATGCCACTCGTCTTTTGGGCAATCTTTCTGCTCACAGGCAACGTTCGATCTTGGCGCAGTGTATGCTATTGTAGCCACTCGGACATAAACCGCCACAAAGAACCCCCCAATCTCCAGTGCATGTAAACTTGGTGTCCGCACCGTTGCTGTTGTTATCTAGCCAGCAAGCTGCGCAGCCGGTGCTGCATTTCAACCCCGACGCCATCTGGATGACGCCGTTTGCATGCTGACAGCCACTGAGTAGAACAATTTCATTCTGGTGCTGTAAACTTTCGAGTTGATTAAGGTCGGCAGATGATTGCTAAAAAATCTACAGGGAGCACTCACCCGAGTTCAGCTGGTTTTGTGGAGAGGGGAGCTTGAATGTTTCAGGCGTTTTGGCCTTATAAAACTCAGCGTAACGGAGCGGAATGGCCCCCCGTTCGTATTATAGGGTCTTCCATATCCTTCCATATCATTGATGGGTTAACGCCGATTACAAAAATAACATCCTTCGAAAGTCTGACGAAGGTGATACCTGGGACGGGCGGACTAAGGGGGTCACTTCCGTCTTGACTGGTATCTAGAAGGAATGAACTGTTCTCAACCAATCTTTTTCCCAAAAGGAGGAAGAAAGACTGACAGTAGCTCCCCCTTCCAAATTTACATCCACCTTGCCGCCATACGGGTTCACAGGAAAGACATGCACCGTCCTATTCCGCGTCCCAATCGCCAACCACCGCCCATCTGAGCCCAATCTACACTTTCAACCACCGCGACGCAAATCATACAAGTGCCGCATAGACCCACTTCCCGTTTGCGAATCCGCGTAATCATGAGGCGAAGTAGCCGCTCCCCTACCGCCAAAAAGAACCGCAGGAGTCGGGCGTAGCGAAACACCGTGATAAGATGCCCGTCCCTCGGAATAACACGAACACCCATCCTTAGAAAACCTCAAATCCGCGCTAGGCTGACTTCGCGAACTCCAAAACTCAAGCACAACCCGCGAATTCCCCATCTCCATCGTCGCAAGCAAAGCCAGATCAACCACTCGAACATGATACCCTCCTCCCATCCTCTCCCTCTCAAACACCTGATTCGCAGAAGCAGCAACGGAGGGCTCACTCGAATGCCTCCTCCGCCGCTTCTCCTCATCTTCCTCCGCCTCTCCCTTCGTCGGCGCTCCTCGAGAACAACCTATTAATCGCCATCGTCGCAGGTGGCGGTTCCCCAGCACCTCCACCGCGTTTCACAGCAGCATCATAGCCATCCCCCCAAGGAACTTCATCCCGCTCAACGTGCTCCCTCCAACTCTAAGCGCAAGCTCACCTTGCGCCTGCGTCACGCTCTTCCACGACAAAGCGGCGCTGCTGCTCCCTGCCGAAACTGAGGTTTGCGTGAACGTAGAAGAGAGAGTCGGCGGTGGTCTTTCGAAATGGTGGTAGATGACGAGGATTAAGGCCGGGGACACGCGTGCGTCAAGAGCTGCTTTGACAAAGCAAATACTGCGTGTGGGCGGGGATGGTTTGGTGATGATGGTGGGTATTGGGTGTGTCTATAGCTCGGACTCTCCAAGCGTTTGGCTCTGATCTGCGGATGAGAAGGCTCGTCCTGCCTCCCCTCGACAAATGCCCTTCCTCTTCCCCATCAACGGCTCATCCCACCTTCAACCCACCTCATCAGCTCCCTATGCGCCTGTTCCTCCCCATAACAAGGGGTTCGCATCAGGAAATGCCTCGTCGATTTCACGAAATGGTTAACGATGGCGGAGGTGACTGTTTTTTGTGATACTAGGAGTGATGAAAGAGAAAGCGGGAACCAGAGCAGTCGAGTGCACTGCAAGGTCGATATCAATGACGTCACGTGCAAGCGCAACGAAAAATCAACATGACTACACCCCCAGTATCTACTACTACTATCACCACTCTAATCAGGCGGGGGCATTTATTTTACGACAATCAGTTGCCGCAGCTACAAACCCCCTCAGAATCGGCCCATTCGGCAGTCAAGGCGTGAGCCTCTGGTACGATCACGATGTTTCAAATTCGGAATATCCTCGTATCATCGACTTAGACTCATTCAAATAAGGTAGTCACCCTTTGGAGTTCCATAGCCTCCCTTCTTCTAGGAATTAGTCGTCGTCGAGCGCACCCCAAGTGATTGGATCGTCTGGCTGTTGGGGCTGGAGGCGGGGTTGACTGTCATAGTCGCATTTTCTGCGGAGGCGCTCAGTTGCCATCATAGGACACTTCGCCGTTACGTTGGTGAGTGAACCCGTCCAATTGGTTGTTACTAAAGTGACTACGGTTTCGACAAGCTGAATAGGGTGCCTAGTCGTATTCAAGCCACATTACTTACTAGCCTCCTTTAAGTAAGTGCGGGCGGAAGCTAGCACAGTAAGGAAGACTTCCCTGTGTTTTTGATGGGATGAGGTGAGTTCTCTTTTCTGCTTTTATATCAAGAACTGTGTGGGCGGTCAGGATGAATTAACCTTTGTCGTCCCTCCAGTCACCCTTGCTCATCTTTTTGTCCTTATCAGCACCAACCCACACACGTCCTTTAATCTTAATTTTGTCCTTGGAGTATCGGGCATTGACCCACATATGTGGCGTACACAACTCTCTTGTGAAGTCCACGTTCGTTTTCCTCAACTTCGTTATTCTCCTAGCGGCGTGAGTCGGCCGGTCATTGGACGATTCTCCTCGCTGAACATATCTTACTCGCTCTCCTCTTCGTTTCGAATAATGTCCTCGTTTCCCCGTCGTCGGTAGCTCACTCCCACAATCATCATTCAATGGTTTTCGTCGACGTCGTGCCCAGCTAGAGGCCCGGTTATATCAATTAACCGATACTCCCAGCCAACATATGTTTCGTCGGTTACTCCGCAAACAACGTTGATGTATCCTTGTTAAAATGAAAAGTTGTCAGATGCTTTCGGAGGTACAAATCCTCCGGTTTGCGGACGGATTTTGGAAGGAAAGTAGGATTCCACTATCAGTCAAATAATGTATCCTGACGGTATTGCCTTCAACATTGACAGTGGTGAGGTTCCGTTGTTAACCCCCTGAAAAATATTGACATCAACCATGCTAGTTCCGAAGCATGAAATGTTCCTGGGAGAGGCCGTATGGAAAAACATCGGCGAGGCGCCACAAAATGTATATGCCAAATTATTGTGGTAGGGCTTTAAGAAAGATGAATGTGAGTGAAATGTTCGATTCACATACTCAGCAGCGATAATCGTGATTCCTGATCCACGCAAGTCATGTGGGGAGAAGTACATACATACGAACACGTTGTGGTTTCTCCGTAATGGTTCCGTGGAAACTGAGAGGTGTCACCAGGTGAACGTTCGCATCCCCATTTAAACAATGAAAGCCGATCTCTCCCCCTTTTATTTTACCACTCTCAAAATTGATTCACCGGATACGTTCTCTTCCAACTTTCTTTTTTTCCAGAACGACCCGCCATGTCGACAATAAGCGACTTGATTGAGGAGGTCAAGGTGGTCACGGATATTGTCGAATCTATGAGATTGGTTACGGTGCGTGATTCAACCAAGCTCGATGAATTCTCCTAAGCTGACTTGGCTCTATGTAGTATTTCGATGGTGGGTCACCACGGGGCCGGGGTTGGAAGACAGGTGCTAATTCGAGGCATTTTGCATCACAGTCGCGGGAGCTACGATGTTCTTGTACGACTATCTTCTAACCCTGGGGATGGAGGTGGAGTTGGTCTGGTCGTCAAAGGGGACCTTTATGAAGGTGCTATATTTCGCTCAGCGATATCTGCCCTTCGTCGACGCAGTGGCGCTTTGCCTTTTGAGTGAGTACATTTTGTGACAACGATGTGATATCCAACCAATACATCCAGATCAACTATCAACAGCGATTGACCCTAGAGCATGCAAGATGGTCGAGAAGGCTCGAGGATGTATGAGTCTCCTTCAATCTTGGTTCCCTATGTTCTCTCATATCTTCTTTCCAGTACTGATGATCACTGGCATATCGTTATCAGAGCGTCCGTGGCTCCAATTCGTTACCTTAATTCCAACCTAATTATCTCTTGATCTAGTCGTGCTCACCTTACGCGTTTGGGCGGTATGGGAGCGTAGCAGTCGCGTGGGCCTCGCTCTATCAATACTCTTCTTCCTTGCGGTTAGTTCCAATTTCGTGGTCTCCGGTTTCTTTTTAGGCAGCCTAAAATGTGAGAGACTGAACCGCTGGTCCATGCTGTTGTCCATATTCTGATTCCGAGATTTCCAGTTGCCGATAGACCGTATCCCACGTTTCAAGGTTGCTTCATCACAAGCGCAAGTAGGGTGGTATATATGAACTGGGTGCTTCTGATGGTATACGAAGCAGGTAAGTCTCTACAAAGCATCACGAGAGCCGTGATTACCTTCGATTTGTTTGCAGCGATCTTAGTACTGATGGTCATCCCTGGCATCTCTGCGTGTACATCTACATTTTATGAATAGCTTCTGTGCCCACTAATCAGATTTTTAGATCGAATAGCAGGCGATACAGCGCTGCATACTGTTGTCTACCGCGATGGTAAGTGGAACAAATACATTCTCATCTTGTTATTGACCGGTATTTCAGGCGTCCTCATCTATATTTATCTCTTCGGTAAGAGAATGCTATACGTCTCTGCTCTTCTTTATCGTTCCTCTACAGCTCTATCAACCATCAACGTCATCGTGAGTATCTCCCTTCCGGTAGGTCGTTTTACCTCAATCTCAAGCATAACCACTAATCCTTTGCAGCATATTTACTTGGATATACTTTGGTCGTATGTGTCACCTTTCGGGTGCTTCGAGAAAAATACTTACATGTTCTCGAAAGCGTGGAACGATGCCTCCACTCCATGTTGACAAGTAGGGTGTTGCTCGACATCAGAGCCTATGGGAGCAAGGCGCACATCATCTGGGCGGATGGTATAATTGAACTCCATTTGAATTCTCAAGTGGCTACAGCGGAGCCAAAACTCGCCACAAGGTGGCGCTGGGCTCGAATCTGGAAAAGTGAGGCATGAACAGGAAAAAAGCGCCGATGAGAGGTCTGATGTAAAGGCGTAGTGGTAGTATACTTATAAATTATCTATCTTAGGAGTGTCAAGACTCACTTGCGATAATTTTTTGGGTGAGTGTACCATCTTGAAGAGTGCAGTCACAGACTGTTAATTTTCGACGTTGTGCTGTTCTTCTAACGGCGGATTACTCTTATATTATCCCCGGCTTTCGTGTGTAAGTACATGGCTCCTCTCCATTTCCAGTGCTCGAGCTTCCGAAATGGAGCGAGGCATGTCTTGTTCATACTAAAGATTTTTAAGATTGAGGCTACATAGATAGCATGGTCCAGGATCGATGGGCCTGGTGGAAAGTCACAGTTAGTCAGAAAAGGCCGAGTCTTCGCCGAGTCCACCATCAGTCTATGGTGCAACAACCCTAAACACCGCTACTTTTGTGCAATCAAAACTCAGGGTCCAAATTTCCCCCTTTTTCTTATCTGTTTGGTAGAAATGCTTCTTTTGCAAAGCTGAACAAAACTACCAAACTGATTTTGATTTGCATGAAAACTGACCAAGTTATTCTCTTTTGGTTGGCTGAAATTGGCCACATGGCCATATAAGGAAGGTACTTCCCAAATATAGACATCAGTTTGGTTGGAGTTTTTGCCCTCCCTTGCACGGGAATCGTCAGGAAGCACTGGTGAATGCTCAATCAAGCTTTTTACACCTTCTACAAGCTCCCCGTAGCCAGAAAAAAGCACAAATTTTTTGAAATTTTTTTCGCAGCCAATTTGGCCACTGTCCAAAGTGGCAGTGTTTAGGGTTGTTGCACCATAGCCGGAGTGACTGTCTCGGCACCTTCCGTTTAACACCAACGAGCATGGTCGCGTGAAATCACGACCTGCACGCGTCGCTCTTTTTCAATTTCGAACTATGTGAACCAAAAGGTGCACCTGTGCAGCTTTTGGCCCCCAAACGCGTATTTAAGTCCATTGTTTCCCGCATATTGAACCACTCCGCTATACGGTTTCGTCGATTTCCGTTGGCTTCGGGACGGGTTACATTCAGTTTACTCAGGTTCTTGATCAACTGATCGAGGGTCGTTGTTCGGAAAAAGCCGATTGTGGATGATGAATTGGAATTATACATTACATAGCTAACCAGGTAACTACGACCTCGCTAGCTGTGCTACAAGGGGGACATTAGCCGGACTATCACCCAACTGCAGGCATAACACCAGGTTGAAAAAAAAGGTCTGCGGAATAAGGGAAGGGAAAAAGAAGGGATACATAAAAGCCAAGAGAAAAAAAGTGAACCCTGATTCAGTTGACCTCATGACTTCTTGTGATTACAGAAGAGTATCGGCCCTGAAGTCAAATCGCTCAAATTTACACCCACCGAACTTGAAGGAGGTTCCTGCCTCCCCACTTTCAACAGTCTAACGACCCAGCGCCGCCACCACAAAGATGGCCGGCTATACTGGAGCCATATCTGAGTAAGTGATCATGATGGGATCATATGCATGCGTTTATGTCGGAGACACTAGTACCGCACCTCTTGTTCGTCATTGGGAGTGAAATCTTTAACGCAGAAGCTTACGGTTGCGTCCAGCTCATCGGTACCATCATCACTTGGTTTTTGTCGGGGTCATTATTGGTGCAATGCTGTGCGTTTACTTCACTCTATTACCTAACACCTACTACAGCAATCATCTTTTCAGACGATTTCTTCTACACCGATAATTTGGATGGGGACCCGATATTCATCAAAATAGCGGGTGAGCATCATCGCGATTCTGTGTTCTCCAGCCCTTGATGTAACCAAATGTCAGTGTGGGTATGCCTCGCCGTTGATCAGGTGCGGTCGATGGCGGTGACGTCAGGTGCTTGGCAGAGCTTGATAGTTGCATGGGGAAACCCAACTATTTTCATTGGCACTTCCGTATTTCCTTTCATTACCGTGCCACTCACTGGGATAGGCGAGTCTTCCATTCAACCGATCCATCGACGTACTGACCTCGCCATTAATAGAATCCTGCATTGTTCAGATTTTTTTTGCGTGGTGAGTCCTCGTAAAACCTCGTTTTCGTGCATGTCCTCCAACATCCTAATAGGCGAATATGGACCCTGAAAAGAGAGTTCAAAATCTATCGAATTATTTCGGGCATAATCTGTTTGGTTAGCGGCCTTCCTGATTTGTTTTACATGCGCTGAACTTTTTCTAGGTGGCATTTATGCAATTAGCGGCTGCGATTGCCCGTGGAGTAGCTGTACGTGGTCCATAACTTCAACCGCAAAATTTCTCTGCGGAAATTCTTAAATTTGATAATAGTGCGCTCAATCTGGAAGGTTAACCAGCAAACAGCATTTTTTAGACCTTTCAGCCGAGGTACGTTCTCTTTTGCTGTATCTCCGAAATGCAAGCGCTCAACCTTGCCCTCAAAAGCTTTGGTTATGGGGGACTTTGATCTGTGACTCCATCATCGTTGCAACCATGATATTTCTGGTACTCCCATTCTCCTTTGTGTAATTTAAATTGGTTTAAATCTTCTCTTTTTCTCTAGCTCGTAAAGGCAAAACTCGAATCCTCATTCAAGTCAACGAAGCGTCTTATGGATCGTCTCATTATCGTAACTTTGGAGACCGGCGCCGTCACCCTGATTACGACTCTTGTTCAACTAATCTTTTATTTAAGATCTCCGCCAAGTTCACTCCAGCAACTTGGCATGTGAGTCGCAGCGATAAACTTGGTGTGAACGCTTACTGACGTCTAATCTTCTAGAATGTACATATTGGGGGGCTTGTAAGTTGTCCCTTGCGCTGTGAATGTCTTTTGAAAGGTGCTGACTCGAACAGGTATTCCAACGTGCTCCTTAGCGTTCTGAATGGCCGGAAACGTGCTCGGCGTCGGCTAGCTGAACCAAGTCAAACGTTCAGCATTAATTTCGCTCAGCAAAGTACTACGGCGCCTCTGTCATCCATATCCGAGGAAGCCCCAAGCAGCGAAGTAGCTAGTAAAATACAAAAAGACGAGGAAAGCCATATCAAATCCGAAAGCTCAACTTGACGTTTTTAATTCGAGGCCGTGTTATGATCTTTTTTTTTTTTTTTTTCGCAATACGTGCATCGACGCATTTGCTTTTCACCTTGGAACGCTATTTTGTCTCTATATAAAGTCTGTTAATTATTGTATGAGCTCTGGGGTTAAATTCTCGTGGCTGGATTGTGGGTATCCAGACGCAATCGAGATAACCAGGATTGACTGCCAACGGAGGCTCACGGGAAGCGTCAAAGGCACGAGAATCAAGCGTTGTGCCCAGGTCGTGCCGCAGAAATCCCCGATGATCAAGTGGAATCGTATTGAGTTGAAAGAAGTGTTAAAGAATCCACACAGACAAATGTGTTTCTAAAAGCAGATATTTCAATCCGTCTGCCAAACAAATGGGTGGGGCTGACGTACAGGTTTATGACTGTTATAAGTGCTGAGAAGGTAACACGTCAACGAGCTGCGATGAGACACTAGAGAGGCTCACTTGCACTTAAAATCATCTACAAAAAAAAAAAATCAGACTTAGTCGCTTTTTTTTTGTGTCTAATTTATCATTTCAAATCAAAAGTGGCAGGACTGACATAACACTTACGGCTCAGTTCCTACATAGTTTTCTCATCTTTATGCGCTCCTTCGCCAAACCGCATCGTGAGGTTGTAGGTCGGTAGCGCTTTCCGATAAGATAAGATAAGATTACAGTAACCCTAACCCAGGCTCAACTTCAAGTTAAACAATGGTTGATTTTCCGACAAGTAGTCTATGCTTTCCTTGCAGCCATAACGAATGCAATGGGTCCATCGGGGATGTCTTTATCCCAAAAACTAGCCCAGAAAGACGAACAGGTCAGCTTTTGTGTTCCCATTTCACTCTTCTCTCACCCACAACCTCTTCAACAGATCGCCTCCTTGGAATCCCGGATCCAAGCACACACCCTACGAACAACACACATCCACACGCGCCTCCTCTCAACCCTCGACACCCTCGACGCCATTCAGCTCACGCACGCACAAGAGATGAGCGCCGTTGTGAAGGGGAAGAAGAGGGCTGAGGAGGCGTTGAAGAGGTATGTTGGAGTGGTGAGGAGTGCGGAGGTCGAGAGGGATGATATGAGGGATGCGGTTATGAAGTTGGTCGAGAAAGGTGCGCTTTTGTGTTCTTCAAGTGTTCTATTTTTATGACGATGATGTGGTTTTAGTGCAAGTTTCGAATGATTATAGTACGTGGCCGCATAGCCGCATGCAATTATCAAGTCTTGCCGGTCGGTAGGCTCGTCCTTTCTACTCGCCGTTCTATCCCCCTCACCCGTCCCTCCCTTTAGACTTCTCCCTTCCCCTCCATCCACTCCGTCCTAACAACATAAACGAAGAAGAAGCAGAACTGTTAAACTACGCATCCCAAATCATCCAATCCCTCCGACACGGACGCGATGCGGAACGCAAGGCGCATGAAAGGACACGTGAGATGTGTGAGGCACGGATGTGTGCTTTGGAAGCGAAGCTGTGTCGGAGGGAGGCGGAGCTGGAGGTGTGTTTGAGGGATGGGGTCGGTATGAAGTTACGAGATGGGGTGTCTACGCCCCGACTGACGCATAATCAGTCTGAAGCCCCACTTGAGATGACGGACGATGAGGCCATTCAGATGTTGGAAATGACAGCTACAAGGAATAGAGAGTTGGAGGTTGAGATTAGGGATTTGTTCAGGAGAGTGAGTTGTACGCCTTTCTTTTTTCTTTTACGAAGTTATCTGGTCTTTCCTTCTTTTTGGCTTATAATTCTTTCTGTCTTTCGGGTTATGCGTCTTTCTTTCGACTGTCATTCTTTTTCCTGTCCTATCTGACGGTCCTTTCGACTGTCTTGTGACGATTTTATTTTGTCTTTTCTAGTCCACTGACTGACGTTTCTGATCAGCTCAACGAAGCTCGTTCATCCGCATCGCCTCCGCCCCGTTTCCCACTGTCACAGGCGAAGCAGTCATCCGAGAAGACAACGCGACATCCGCCGTTGGATGATACCATATTACCTGCTGATGGAAGGCCGAGTCGTCCAGGTTCAAGGGGGAATCGCACCACAGTGCCTACTGGGGATGAAACGATCCGCCCCACTTCACCAGGGCAACTGACCATTCGCCCTACCTCACCTGGCGATATCACGATTCGTCCTCAGACTGGCGAGGGGACCAGTCGTCCACCGCCACCTGACGACGCCATTTTACCTGATGAGATAGCGGTGATCTCAACGGCGGTTGAAGCTCTCAGCAACCCACGCCCTACGCCAACTGATCACGAAGTCATTGACAACCAACGTCCGACGACGGCGGATGAACGCGCTCCCCCCGAGAACAATCACTTACAACACCTGAGGGAAACTCAACCCATTCCCAGCCCCCGCCTCTCCTCAAAGGGGAATAAAACTCACCTTGCGCTGATAACGGAAGACCTCGACCGACAAATCGAGTTGCTTGGAGAGACGGTGGAGGTGTTTAGAAGGGAGAGGGATGAGTTGTGGAGGGTCGTGGAGGGTGAGAAGAGGAAGAAGAAGGAGGAGCAAGGGGGGGAGGAGGAGGAGGAGGTGAGTGGTTTAGGTTGGTCGATGTGTATAGGCTGTGTGGTGTATTGATGCGTGGGCTGCGTGGGTGGGGTGGATGGGCTTCAGAACTGGGATTTGTGGGGGTGATGTGTGGTCCACGTGGATCGAGGTGGTTGGGTCCTATGCGACGTGGGGTGGTGGGTGGGATACGTGGGTCGGTTTTTGATGGTGGTTCCGCATCCGATTCTCTGCGCGTCCAGATGTTTTTTCTCTCCGTCGTTTCTTGATTTTCAATCGGGGCTTTTACTCATTCTCTTCTCTTTAGAAAGAGTCTGCGGAGCTTCCGACCGAACGGGTACGTGATTCTCTGCACCGTTGAGCCTTCTTCTGATCTTTCTTCCTTCGAGAAGGAGCCTGTGGATGTGGGTTTTCCTCTTCAATCGTGACAATGTCTCTCTCATTTCATTTCTCTTCTGCAGAGAGAGGAAGCAGGACCTTCAAACGCTTCTGATAGGATAGCGGCGCTTGAGAAAGAGTGTACCCGGTATGTTCTCCCATAACTTTGAATGAGGTCCGACTTCAATGGAACCGCTGTAGATTACGAAGATCAGAGGCAACTCTTCGTCCAGAGGTGGCTTTAGCCAACGTGAAAGTATCAGAAGAAGAACCGGTACATGTTCACTTACTTTCTATGCGTCTGAGCATCCTCCTGATTCTTCTTCTAGAGAGGGTCTACTACGCGTACAATAGATCGATTAGCAGCTCTTGAGGAGCAATGCTCACGGTATGCTGTCTATCCTTAACAATTCAACCGCTCATCCTTTTTCATTTCGTAGGCTAAGACAATCGGAGGAGACGCTGCGTTCCGAGATGGCCGCAACCAAAGCTCGCGAGAACGAGCTGTTGGATGAGATATATGCGTTAAGAAGACAACTCTCAGAGGCGGCGTTTTCAGAAGAATCGCTCCGACCCCCATCTCGTGTGAGCCCATCCTTCATTCCCCCTTACTCCCCTAATTTTTTGCGCGTAGACATCCCCACCGCGTCCTCAACGCGACCAACAGAATCCTTCACTGCTGAACCACCCCCACCTACTAGAGCCAGACGAAGGCGAGGTGTCCATGGAGCTCGCTACGCCTTTGATCCCGACCAGCGCGATAGCTGCTTTACCAAGGTCGAGGTCCCACTCGCGGTCTCCGGGTATCATGGGATACAATGATGACGACGACGTCCGCTCGCGCTCTCCTCGTGTTACCGACAACGCGAACTTTGAATTCGACGATCCGCCATCGTTCCCGCCACCTCTGTCGCCTCCAATTGGTTATCTGATGCAAAGGGAAGGAGGGGACTCTCCGTTGACTTCTGGACATTCGTCGACTTTTCCCAATATGAGTTTATCTGTGTTTCCTATGCCCCCAAATCCGTCGTCTGCAACTGCGTTGCCGCCTTTTTCGTCTGCGGTCCCTTTACCGCTTTCATTGTCGCGCAATACTTCGCGAGGTCGGGAGCCCGCAAGTAGGCAAGAGGAGATCGGGGAGAGGGGAGAAGATATGGTAGTAAGTAGAGAGAGGGAGCATGGAAGCGGGGAGGATAGGGAGTTGGACGGTGTGAAACCTCAGTGCGTGCGGGGACTTCGTGCGCGTGAAGTCTCGTAGTACCGTAGTTGAATGTTGTAGTATAGTATCGATGAATAGAAGTAAGTGGAGAGAACGCGACTATTGAGGTCGCGCTCGTCTCCTAGGGTTGCCTAGAAGTCCTAGGCAGACCCTCGTTAACCCAGAGGAAGGGCTCTCGTATCCTGTGGAGGAGGGAGCATTGTAAGGGGGCTCACCCTTGGTCTTACCAGCAGTGGACACCTTAGACTCATCACGCGAGCTTGGTAGCAAGATGATGGTGGTTTAATGTCTACTGGTCATCAAGAATGTACGAACGATATAACTACGCGATTACGTAAGATGTGCCTGCGCGTATCCTCAACTCCGTATCACAATGCCCCCCTGCGCGCAGACTCGTATTACGCCTTGTTCTCTTACCTCCGATCCCTCCGTTTCCCTTTGCCTGATGGTGGTTTGCCTTCTTTTGCTCGCCTATCGTCTTCCTCCTTTTGTGCTCGGCCTGCTCTGCGACTACGGCGTGCGCGGCCAGTGGGTGCCACGGCTGGTAAAAAGGGTAAAGAGCTCTGTAGAGGTTGGGAGGAGGACCCTTGGACGAAATCAGAGGGCGGTTGTATTCGCTGAGTCAATGAAGTAGGCGGTTGTAAACGATCGGCTAAGGTGGCAGGGTTCCGCAAACGTTGTGCCAAAGAGAGGGATGGTATCGGCGGCGTGATGGAGGGGGCTTGAGAGGGACCCCCACCCGATGGTGAACGTAAGCGACCCAGCAACGATGGCGCAACCGTGTCAGGAGGGGGCTCGCGAAGATTATCGTCACTAGCTTGTACAGAGGGGCGACCGCATGAGGCGCAGTTGTGGCATGAAGGACAGCTGTGAGCCGGCACTGGTGGGAATCCGTAAGGTGGCCAGCTTGGCATATGAACATGCTCTGAGGGATAGTACCCTGGGTAGTGGACCGACCAAGGAGCCATGGTCGTTGGGTTGGTACCCCAGGGCATGTATCCTGGAGATGCCCCCCAGGGAGGAGGAGTCGGCCCTGCAGAGAAGGTGTTGGGAGCTGACCACGCATTGGTTCCCGACGTTTGAGCCCAAGGGTTCTGAAGATCGCTAGGGACAGGCCACATATTTGTAGCGGCAGTGGTCGACCACGGGTTGGAACGGTCGATTCCTCTCGAATATGAGGGAGGTCTCGGGCGATAGCTATCGCCTCTCCGTCTCGGAGGAGGGGAGGGGGAACGCTGGCGAGCATGTTTACGACTACTACGACGAGGAGGGCTCTGACGCGAGGGCTCAGGAGCAGAGGGGGGAGCTGGAGGACTCATAATAGGCTGGTGGCGGAGGGGTATCGGGGTTGCCATGGGACGCGGCGGACTAGCCAACGTCTCACTGAACGGTTGAATCGGCGACTGTGATGCTGGACTTCGAGGGGGCGAGGGAACATCTCCCAAATCCACAGCTTCCATCTCGAAATCCTCGAGGGACCTAGCCGGGATCTGAGGTCCCATAGGTTCGTCCGAATCCAGTTCCCAGTCCACCTCCGGTGGAGCTCCCATCAGGGAGTCCACTGGAGAGATGGGGCGCTCACTGTCAGGAACGCCCATGTGTTCTGGTGAATTGAAAGGATCGGTCATCAATGGCAGTGGAGGGAGTGGATTGCCTGGGGGATTGCCTGGACTAGGTGGCGGTGACGGTGGTCGATTCGAAGGTCCCGCTCTGAATTCGTCCTTGAGCGGTAGATCTTCCGCTGCTGGGTGCCCCGCTCGTAGCCCTACATCTGTGGGGATCGGGTCTTTGGTCAGGTACAGCCAGGCGGAAGCCTTGGCGGGGCGCGGCGCTTTGTTCTGGGGGGTTTCGACGAAATGCAAATATCTAGGACAGGGGAGTCCAAAGACTTCAGGCTTTGAGACAGCCCCGGGGAGTATTTGCGCAGCGCTCAGCAAGATGACCTCACGGTTACACGAGCGGTCGAAATAGGATACTCCATCAAAGTCTCTATAAGACTTTCCCACTTTGGCCACGAATAATTCTCCGTCCACGTTTTTCTCTGCCCACTTTGCCCATTTCCCTCCTATGGGACGCATAACGGGGGGGGGACGGATCCAAGCTACTCGACATGGATCGATCTCCACCATGTCAAGAGGTTCGGCCCCACAGTTGGAAAAGTCGAGGTCCGAGAAAGGGGAGGAAGTCGAGGTTGAGGCTGGCTGAACAGTTTGGCCTGCCGGAGGGCTTGCGATATACGCGATAGGAGCCGGACCCCCTCTCGACCATTCTCTGTGGATCAGCGAGAATGAAGCAGCTAGGGATTCTGGCGGGTCAGAGGGTTCTTCGGTTGCTATATTGTCATCGTTGTCGGATTCCGTGATTATCACCTGCTGCTTACGTAGGAATGCTTCGACTCGATTGTGGGGGTGACTCAATTTTTCGATGGGGGTGCCCTGAACGAACGTAGTGTCTCTCCGCCCGTACCCCGCATCGAACAGGCGGTCTAACTCGTCTCCCCTCAGCTTATGGGATATGAAGCAAGGGATACGGTGCGCCAAGAACGAGTCAATGTCGTCCTCATATTCGCCATTGATCCAAACACCCATGTAGAACTCGTCTGCCATGTCAGGGGCCCTATTCGACGATCGGGACCAAGATGTGGTGGCTTGCTGCTGCGCTACCCAATCTATCCATGCTGCCTTCAATTTGAACTTCCTTTGTAGCTGAGATATGTCGTCCAGAGCTTTGTCGAAGGAGCGTATGGAACGAAGGCTGTTGATGTCGTCTCTGCTGAAGGTGGGACTGTAGCGTCGCCATACATCCTCTAAAGATATAGAGGGGTTACGACTGCTGTTGGCCCTAAGTTCATTAATGCGGGCGTCTAGATGGTCATTCCGTCGTAGCAGCTCGTTGATGTACTGTGGGCGGACGGAGCTACGCTGGTCTGTGACGTCCAGGATGCAAGCGAACTCCGGGTACCCCGTTGTTGAAGGAGGAGCCTGTCGAACATAGGGGGCCCAGCATGGGTGCCCTGTGGGATACTGCGGTGACACGCAAGCGTCGAACCTTCCCAAGTGTCCATCGCTTCGTCGGTCAGAGCGACGGCCAGCTAAGTCGATTTGAAAATGATCCTCAAGCAAGCCGGGTAAGAAAGGGAGCTGTTTGGAGTTTGGAGACCACAACTCCCAAGCGTCTTCTCCTATCTGCACGATACGATGGGATTGGATCTCGAACGTCGGCAAACGAGCTATCATCCGGGAGTCAACGCATGGCTTCGCTAGGTAGCCGGTTGCGCTGGACCTCCTTGTGGACGTTACTCGGGAGTCAGGGGCAGGGCGATAACTCGAGGAGTAGGTGTGCATAGTGGTAAGGTAAGTAAGGTATAGTGAAGTTTTTCTTAAAAGAAAGTGAGGGTAGTGTTCAACGCAGATCAAGCCGCGCGAGAGTTACAAAGATTAGTTCAATGCAGTGGGTACCGCGCGATAATAAAAGATGATAAAGAGATACAATAATAAGTTCAACGCAGTGGGGACCGCGCGATGATAGAAGGTGATGGAGTAGAAACAGGACGAAGACGAAGGTTGAAAATCGTTATCCATCGATCAATCACCAAACAAGCACAAATGATGGGTGGCATCTGAGACTTCAAGCTTCAAAGATTATGAGCTCGTATATACGCCCTCGTGAGCTCAGGAGCATTACGCAGATCGTACTCTGACACCCAGGTATCGTCGACTGGCTCGTGACCCTTCCAATGCACTAGGTACATTCGACGGTTGCCTCGCTTCTGTGTAGTTAGGCGATGGCCGACAATAGATTCCACTTCGTATTCGGGGTGAGGGATTAGCTCTCTGGTGCTAGGTAGTGAATCCCTTTCCCCGAACCGTTCTGGCGAAGAATGGTACTTTTTGAGGTGTTCAATGTTGAATACAGGGTGCATCGGGTAATTGGGGGGAAGTTTCAAGCGGTACACTTGAGGGTTCACTTGCTCCAAGACTTCAAAGGGTCCAATCATCCTCTGCACTAGCTTCCTGCCGGTGCCTTTGACGTCAACAAGCTTTAGAGTGTGTGGGTTAACCAGGACTAAGTCTCCTTTAAGGAGTGTCTCCGCTGGTCGTCTGCCCTTGTTGTATGCCGTCGCTTGTCTTTCTTGCGCCAGTGTTAACGCATCTCTGGCGAGGGCGCGGTGGAACTCTAATTCGCCTATGAATTCCTCCGCTGACTGGCTAGCAATGAATGGCCTGAAGACGGGGTCGCCCTCAGGTGTCACTCCGACGGTTGAAGTGCGAGCTTTGTATCCCATTAGCAAGAACTGCGGCGTATAACCCGTGGAAGAGTGCGTCGAACTATTGTAGGAATAATTTAATACACTGAGCCATTTAGCCCAAGAGGTGTGGTCCGAAGCGACGTATGCCCTCAGCATTTGTTCTATAACAGCGTTAAGGATCTCCGTCTGCCCATCCGTCTGGGGGTGATGTGAGGAAGATAGGGCCATGACACTGCCGTAATTCGCAACCACGTATTTCCAGAACGCAGTTGACCAACGCTTATCGCGATCGGCTATTATGCGCTCAGGTAGTCCATAGACGTTGGCTACTCTTTCCACGAATAACTCCGCGAACTGTTCTTGGCTCATAGTCTCGTGAACGGGTAAGAAGATAGCGAACTTGGTTAACTTGTCGATTACGGCGAAGATGGCGGTGTAACCTTCTTCGCCGGACGGTGGTAGACCCGTTATAAGATCAAGCGAAACTGTGGAAAACGGTCTTGCTGGGATGTGCGATGGTCGAAGGCTACCTGATTGGGCACGCCTATCGATCTTGATTTTCTGACAGATATCGCAAGACTTCGTATAGTCCATTACATCTTTATGCATGGTAGGCCAGAAGAATAGTTCTCGTAGTCTAGATAAGAATCGACGCGGTCCAGCGTGTGCGCTCTCGAAGGGAGAATCGTGAATCCATTTCAGAACGAAGTGGATCTTGGATTCTGGAACGCAGAGTCTGGCGGACCAATCCGCGTCTATGAAATAGAGTAAACCATTTTTGCTTTTGCGGAAATGGGAAGGGGTAAGGACGGTTTTCGGGTTTGGAATGTCCTCTACGTATTTGGGAGCAAAGTACTTGTCCTGCGGGTAGCCCTGGGAGAACGCAGTGATTACCGATGGCTTCATAGCGACGAGGAGGTGGGGTTTGTTCAGCCATTCGTCGTCGAACTCTGCGGAACTAGGCTTTACTCCGATCGGGTATGTCCAATGATCATCGAGGGGAAAGGGCAGCTCATCTTCAATGGGCCCAGGCGTAGTGGTAGGAAAGTTCTCATCAGTCGTTTCTGTAGGATTAGACTCCATAGTGGCGGGAGACTCGTTCACTGCCGACGTAATGGGAGACTCGTTCACTGCCGATGTAATTCCTGTTTCTGGTTCTTCATCTGGGAAGTTACTACGCTTTTTAGCTCTGCGGGACCTTGCTTCTGCGGCTGCCAATCGATCTGCTTCCCTTTGGGCAAGGGCTTCTGACGGTTCGTAGTGTGTGGCATTCGCTCGGCGCTCTACTATGTCCTCCCAATAGGACACGGTGAACGCCGCCCGAGGCGCATTGGCGCGATGGATACGGTCCTCCACGGCTTGGGCCCTGTCTTGCTTGGCTTCATCGGGTGCTATGGCCGTGATGTCATCGACAACAGGGGAGCTATGCGGTGGTACTCTTGGGAGTCTAGACAGGGGATCCACGTTAGAGTGAACTCGTCCCGCTCTGTGAACTATACGGAGTCCCGGGTACGCTGCAAACACCGCCCCCCACGCCGCTAATCTCCTGTTGGCGTTCTCGTACACACGAGCCCATTGGAGGGCAGCGTGGTCCGTGATGAGTATGACCGTTTCCCCTTCAATGAAGGGTTGGAATTTCACCAACGCCTCCTTGGCGCCCAACGCTTCCCTCTCGGTAGCGCTGTAGTTATGTTCCGCCGCCTTAAAAGTCCGACTCCAATAAGCGATAACGCGCTCCACATGCACCACAGTCTCATCAAGAGACGGGCCCCAGGAGTCATCGGTTGGCTTCTCGACAACGTCTTTGGACAGAATGGGAAACAGATGTGGAACAGGCTTGCTGTCGGACCACGCCTTCGCAAGCTTGTCGTATGTAGGCATGCCCTTCAGATCACCAACCTGGATAGGCTGTACCTGCTGTAAGCTCGCGCCCAGCGCGACATCCGAAGCATCCGTGTACAGACGGTAGGGACAACCCTGTATGGGGTGACCTAGAACGGGGGCGCTGGATAGCGCCTCTTTCGCTTGCTGAAAAGCCAGCTCGTGTTCCGCTCGCCACTCCCATCGTGAGCCCTTTTTCAGGAGCTCAAATAGAGGTTTAGCTATGAAAGAATAGAAGGGGATATATGTAGAAAAATAAACGACCATGCCCAGGAACTTCTGCAAGTCGGACACCGAGGTCGGACGAGCTAGGTCCACTATTGCCTGGACCTTCTCCTGATGCGTCGACAAGCCTAGGCGCGAAACCTTTTGCCCTAATAAAAGAATGGAAGAAAAGCCAATGAAGCATTTTGGAGGGGAAAGAGTGATGCCTGCGGCGGCGATAGCGCTCAAGACGGTGTCGAGATGAACTAGATGCTCCTCCCAAGACTTTGAGTACACGACAATGTCATCGATGTACACCAGCGCGAATAACCAGAGGTAAGGCGATAACACTCCCTGCATCAAACGCTGGAATATTGACGGGCCGTTATGGAGCCCGAAAGGCATCCTCTTGAATTGCCAAAGACCCAAATGACACCGGAAAGCCGTCTTTTCTTTATCCTCATCAGCCATTTCCAGCTGAGTGAATCCGGCTAGCGCATCAAAAGTCGAAAGAACTTGAGCGCCTGACAAAGCCTGAACGATCTCCGTCTGGCGGGGGATAGGGAATTCATCCGATATGGTTTGTGCGTTCAGCTTACGGTAATCTACCACCAGGCGAGCCTTGCCGTTGCGATAAACCACGACGACTGGGAAACCCCAGGGACTGACGGAGGGTTCGATGACGTCCGATTCGAACCAGGCTTTCATTTGCTTATCGATTACCTTGCGTTTTGCTGGGGAAGCAGCGTACATAGGGACAGAAACAGGAGTGGATCCTTCCTTGAGGGGAATAGGAACTTTAGCCGCAACCTTTCCTAAACGACCGTTGATACCAAAAGCCGCGACATTCTTACGCAGAATGTCCGCTAACGGTTTCTGGAATTCCTTTGGAACGTCAGGACCTAGGTTTACGGCATCCAGAATGTCGCCCTGTACTGGGTCCTCTGGCACCGCCATGGTTTTAGGGCCCCACGCATCATCCTGATCCAGTTTATCATCAGGACCGTTGAACGTTGGTTTAGCCTCCGCTAAGTCCTGTGCTTTTAGAGACCCAGTGATAACTTTCCGTAAGGCATCAGCCGACGCGACGTAGCGCGCTAGCGTGCTCTCTTCGGAGGGATTGTCTAAGGCACTACTTGGGTCCAATAAATGCCCGACCAGATCTCCCTTCCTAACAATCCTGGGAGAAGCGCTGGGGTTAGCGATAGGTAATATAGGTGCAGAGGCAGTGATCCACGTAGTTGGGGCTGCTAGAATGTCTCCATCCTCTAAGCCGATGACAACTTTTTCTACCAACCAATCGTCGCGTCCAGCGAAGGGAGCCGATACTCGAATGTTCTTAACGGAGTGGGGTTGAATAATGGCGTCCTCGTCTGCAAGAACTGGAGGGTCCCCCTGAACGGGTTTCAACCATTTGGCTCGCCGAGCGGCCTTGGCTCGGACAAACGACTGCGTCGTATGCGCCTGTCTGATTTCGAATCCAAGGTCTACTCGCTGGGCTGAAGATGCCTTGATTATTCGTCCCGTCCGCCCGACGTGTACATCGCAATGACCCGTAGCGTACCGGGTCACGCCTAATTCGTACGTCGTTTGGAAGTCTTCGCCTAGTAGCAATGGAACTCGCATGTTGCGGACCACGTAAGCTTCTAGATCAAAACTGACGAATGTTCCTGTCTCCGTGGGCATAAACAGCGTGGTTCGTATGTAACCTAACACTTTAGCAGACCCCGTAAGATGGTAGAGTCGCATTCGCAATCCATCTTTAGGCTTAGGAAGCCCAGGGATGGAAGACCAAAAGTCCTCAGACATCAGCGTGATATCAGCGCCTGAGTCTAAACGAGCTTGCACGACTTCTCCCTTTGTTGAGGCGATGAAGGCTCGAGCATGAAGAGCTCGCGTGCCTAGGGAGCCTAATCCTTCGGGAAAGGAGTGACCCTTGGGCGCCACAAAGATTTCACCAGGGTCATCCGTATAGAGAGGGGGTTTAGCGGGAATAAGGAGGGGGCGTATCCCTTAGGCGACGCTTAGCTCTCGATAGCTGTTTAACAATTGTTTCTTCAGTTGGGGAATCAGCCTTTTCCTTGCCTTTGGACTCATTTGCCATTCGTCGACGAACGTTTCGGTTATCCGTCATGAATGTTTTCTTGGCGTGTAACGCTTTTGCTCCAGTAAGTTCAGCGCTCATGCAGAACGCTTCCTTCGAGGTCTTACTCAGTCCAGCGATATAAGCGGAAGAAGAGGCCTCAGCCTGTGTTTCAACAATCATAGCTAAGTACTCTCTGTCGTGAGCGGCCTCCAGTTCGTGATCTAAATCTACGTCTATCAAATTGGCGTTACGGAGACCATCCCACTTTCCATAGTGACTACAGTCTCTGGCATAGTGGTAAGGACTATCGCAAATGAAGCAAGCGCCGTTGGTAGGGGGCTTAGCACTCTTAACACTATCATCCCTTGGGAAGGATACGCCGTTCATGACTTTGCCCCTCGGCCACTTTGATGAACTGGCCGCGCTACCCTTCTCGTTGCGCTTACGGAAAGTCGCTGCAAAAGCTTCGGCGCTCTCGTCCGTGCTCGAGTCACTGCCTTCGTCATGAATTAGGGCTGGAGGTCCAGTAGGAGGATCTAAAGAAACGTTATGTGCTGTTCGCCCATAACGTCCCTTGCCCGGAACAGAGGGCTTGTCTCCTTGGCCTACTGCTGTATTTCGAGCGCGAATCTCGCTGCTTTGCCAGTCATTAATGAGACTGGTGGCCAAACGACTGGCCGCACTTTGTAGCGCGAAGATGGAAGGGCAATTCACGTCATTGAGGTCCTTTTCCCATTCGATGGGTTGGTTACGCAAAATGCGGTCAACCGCACCTGGACCATCCTGATCGTCAGGGTGAAGGAACATATGGTGACGGACTCTACGTTGTATGAAGTCGATGGGATCTTCGGTGGTATGCCCTTTCTGACGGAAGAACATGGCTTCGAACTCGTAAAGCCTTTCACGCGACCAACGTAGGTCGAGGAACTGGACACAAAGACCGATCATCATGTGTTCCCAGTCTTGACGAAAGTACGTTTGGTCCGTTAATGGAAGACATTCCCACCAGCTCTTCGCACGGCCTGACCACTTATACGGGGCCATGGCAGCTACACCTTCCTTCATTTTGTCACTCATTCTAGCCAGGAATGACATAGAACTGATATAGTCAATAGCCGTGGAGCCATGACCATCCCAGGCGGGCACAACAGATGAGTTGAGCTTATGATTCAGCTGCCACTCATCTGAGTAAGGGAAGGGTGAGTACCCCGTCCATCCAGAGGGGTTACCAGGAGAAGGATCTCCGCTTTCCGGGAGGACCTCTGGGAGGACCGCCAGGAGGGCCTCCAGGAGGCCGGCCATTGGGACCGCCGCTGCCGCCATTAGGACCACCGCCGCCTGGACCGTTGTTGCCCGGGTCGTCGTCAGGTGGACCTCCTCCTGAGGGAGGGTCACTAGGGGACCTCAGATCATCATCGCTGGGCGATGGTATCGGGCGATTATCTTTGAACTGATAGCTGGTCCAACGCGAAGGCGCGCTGCTGGCTGGAGCTGGTGGTTGTTCAGGTGCTGTAGTAGCTAAATGGGGAGGCGTTTGCCGGCTGGCGAACCACACGGTTGGTGTGGGCTTTGCTACGGCTTGGGAACCCTGCTCAACGCCCGTGTTTACCACGGCGCTGCAGCGGGAGCGTCACCTGCTGGCAATTCTATTTTACCCAAGCCAGGCATAGTGGAGATGGCATGACGCCTATGAGCGACAACCGAAATGGAGGCTGGCATCGGTACTTTGACGCTTTGAGTGGCGATCGTCGGAACCGCTGATGGAGCGTATTGAGTGGTAGGAGCAATCGA